>NW_026623097.1:7500-165429 GCF_023065955.2 Ursus arctos
CGAACCCGAACCCTAACCCTAACCCGAACCCGAACCCGAACCCGAACCCGAATCCTAACCCGAACCCGAACCCGAACCCGAACCCGAACCCTAACCCGAACCCGAACCCGAACCCGAACCCTAACCCGAACCCGAACCCGAACCCGAACCCTAACCCGAACCCGAACCCTAACCCGAACCCTAACCCGAACCCTAACCCTAACCCCGAACCCGAACCCGAACCCTAACCCGAACCCGAACCCGAACCCTAACCCGAACCCGAACCCGAACCCTAACCCGAACCCGAACCCGAACCCTAACCCTAACCCGAAACCGAACCCTAACCCTAACCCTAACCCTAACCCGAACCCGAACCCTAACCCCTAACCCGAACCCGAACCCTAACCCGAACTCTAACCCGAACCCTAACCCGAACCCGAACCCTAACCCTAACCCTAACCCGAACCCGAACCCGAACCCGAACCCGAACCCTAACCCGAACCCGAACCCGAACCCGAACCTTAACCCTAACCCTAACCCGAACCCGAACCCTAACCCTAACCCGAACCCGAACCCTAACCCGAACCCGAACCCTAACCCGAACCCGAACCCTAACCCTAACCCGAACCCTAACCCTATCCCGAACCCGAACCCGAACCCGAACCCGAACCCTAACCCGAACCCGAACCCGAACCCGAACCCGAACCCGAACCCGAAACCGAACCCGAACCCTAACCCTAACCCGAACCCTAACCCTAACCCGAACCCGAACCCGAACCCGAAACCGAACCCGAACCCGAACCCGAAACCGAACCCGAACCCGAAACCGAACCCGAAACTCCTAACCCCAACCTGAGGAACACAGCATTGAGACACATTTGACAAAAACCCACGTCCAACGAAAAATATTTTCTTCATGTGCAAACCCTATCATAACTGCTTTTGGCAAGGTAAGGAAAATGTCATATGCTTATCTGTAAGAAACAACAGTGCCCTGGAACAGTCTGAGCCCTAATATCAGCACTGTGCTTTTGGTAGCGGGAGTTAACGCGGAGGCAAACAGCACTAAGACACATTTGGCAAAAATCGTGTTCCAACTAATAATATTTTCTTCCCTTTCAAACCCTAACGTAAGTGGTTAGGGCCAGATAAATAAATGCCATACACTTATCTGTAAGAAACAACAGTGCCCAGGAACGGGTTTCCACGTGAAGAAAATATTTCTCGTTGGAACTCCGCTTTTTTACTTTACCTTCCACAACCCCTTGTGATAGGGTTTCCACGTTAAGAAAATCATTTTCGTTGGAAGCCGGTTTTTCCCAAATGTGTCTAAGTGCTGTATTCCTCGGGTTTCACTCATGCTACCAAAAGCCCAGTGATGATGTTAGGGCTTAGACTGTTCCTGGGTAATGTTGTTTCTTACACATAAGGGTGTGGCATTTTCTTTACATTGCCCAAACCACATATAATAGGGTTTCAACATGAAGAAAATATTTTTCGTTGGAAGCGGTTTTTTGTCAAATGTGTCTCGATACCGTGTTGCTTGGGATTAACTAATGCTACCAAAAGCACAATACTGATATGAGGGCTCAGACCGTACCTGGACACTTCTGTTTCTCACAGATAAGCCTATGGCATTTTCTTTACATTAGCACAAACAATTATGATACAGTTTGCAAAAGAGAAAATATATTTCATTGAAAGGCGGTTTTTGCCAAATTTTCTCAGTGCTGTTTGCCTAGGTTTTAACTCATGATACCAAAAGAACAGTGATGATATTAGGGCTCAACCGTCCATGGGCACTGTTATTTCTTACAAATAAGTGTATGGCACATCCTTCACCTTGCCAAAACAAAGTAAGATAGAGTTTGCACATCAAGAAATATGTTTCATTGGAACCCGTTTTTGCCAAATATGTCTCAATACTATGTCCTCAGCACTTGGGAACAAGTCTGCACGTGGAGAAGGACTTTCTCATGGGAAGCCGGTTTTTGTCAAATGCGTCCCAGTGCTGTGCTCCTCTCTTTTCACTCCTGCTGCCAGAAGCCCAGGGAGGATGGGAGGGCTTAGAACATGGCTGGGCACTGGGGTTTCTTCCAGAGAAGGGGATGGCATTTGCTTTCTCTTGCCACGACCCCTTGGGATAGGGTCTGCACCTCAGGAAAGCGGTTTACGTGGGAAGACGGATTTCTGCCCAACGGGACTCAGGGCCGTGGGCCTCGGGGGTCCCTCCGGCTCCCCAGAGCACAGGGACGAGGTGAGGGGCTTAGACCATGCCTGGGCCATGTTGTTTATTCCACCTGGGTGTGTGGCATTTTGTTGACCTGACTACCACCACTTGGGATAGGTTTTCCACAGCAAGAGCATATTGTTCGTCGGAAGCCGTTTGGGCCCCAGGGGGTCTCCGGGCTGTGTTCGTTGGAGTTGAACTCCTGCTAGCAAAACCGCCGGGATGAGGGAAGGGCTCAGACTGTGCCTGGGCCCTGTGGTCACTTCCAGGTCAGTGTATGGCATTTCCTTCCCCTTCCCACAGGCACCGGGGAGCATGTCTGCAAGTGGAGAAGGACTTCCTCGTGGGAAGCCGATTTCTCTCAAACGTGTCCCAGGGCTGTGCTCCTCTCTTTTTACTCCGGCTACCCGAAGCCCAGGGAGGAGGGGACGGCTTAGAACATGGCTGGGCACTGGGGTTTCTTCCAGAGAAGGGGATGGCCTTTGCTTTCTCTTGCCACCACCCCTTGGGATAGGGACTGCACCTCAGGAAAACTGTCTCCGTGGGAAGCCGGCTTTTTGCAAAGGGGTCTCAGGGCCGTGTGCCTCGGCTGTCCCTCCGGCTCCCCAAAGCACAGGGACGAGGTGAGGGGCTTAGACCATGCCTGGGCAATGTTGTTTCTTACACCTGGGTGTGTGGCATTTTGTTGAGCTGGCTACCCCCACTTGGGATAGGTGTTCCACAGCAAGCACCTATTGTTCGTTGGAAGCCGTTTTTGCCCCAGGGGTCTCCGGGCTGTGTTCGTTGGGGTTGAACTCCTGCTAGCAAAACCGCCGGGTTGAGGGAAGGGTTCAGACTGTGCCTGGGCCCTGTGGTCTCTTCCAGGTCAGTGTATGGCATTTCCTTCCCCTTGCCCCAGGCACCTGGGAGCATGTCTGCACGCGGAGAAAGACTTGCCCGTGGGAAGCCGGGTTTTGTCAAACGGGTCCCAGTGCTCTGCTCCTCTCTTTTCACTCCTGCTGCCAGAAGCCCAGGGAGGATGGGAGGGCTTAAAACATGGCTGGGCACTGTGGTTTCTTCCAGAGAAGTGGAGGGCATTTGCTTTACCTTGCCACAACCACTTGGGATAGGGACTGCACCTCAGGAAAACTGTCTCCGTGGGAAGCCGGCTTTTTGCAAAGGGGTCTCAGGGCCGTGGGGCTCGGGTGTCCCTCCGGCTCCCCAAAGCACAGGGACGAGGTGAGGGGCTTAGACCATGCCTGGGCAATGTTGTTTCTTACACCTGGGTGTGTGGCATTTTGTTGAGCTGGCTACCCCCACTTGGGATTGGTTTTCCACAGCAAGCGCCTATTGTTCGTCGGAAGCCGTTTTTGCCTCAGGGGTCTCCGGGCTGTGTTCGTTGGGGTTGAACTCCTGCTAGTAAAACCGCCGGGTTGAGGGAAGGGTTCAGACAGTGCCTGGGCCCTGTGGTCTCTTCCAGGTCAGTGTATGGCATTTCCTTCCCCTTGCCCCAGGCACCTGGGAGCATGTCTGCACGCGGAGAAAGACTTTCCCGTGGGAAGCCGGGTTTTGTCAAACGGGTCCCAGTGCTCTGCTCCTCTCTTTTCACTCCTGCTGCCAGAAGCCCAGGGAGGATGGGAGGGCTTAGAACATGGCTGGGCACTGTGGTTTCTTCCAGAGAAGTGGAGGGCATTTGCTTTACCTTCCCACAACCACTTGGGATAGGGTCTGCACCTCAGGAAACCTGTCTCCGTGGGAAGCCGGCTTTTTGCAAAGGGGTCTCAGGGCCGTGGGCCTCGGCTGTCCCTCCGGCTCCCCAAAGCACAGGGACGAGGTGAGGGGCTTAGACCATGACTGGGCAATGTTGTTTCTTACACCTGGGTGTGTGGCATTTTGTTGAGCTGGCTATCCCACTTGAGATTGGTTTTCCACAGCAAGCGCCTATTGTTCGTCGGAAGCCGTTTTTGCCCCAGGGGTCTCCGGGCTGTGTTCGTTGGGGTTGAACTCCTGCTAGCAAAACCGCCGGCTTGAGGGAAGGGTTCAGACAGTGCCTGGGCCCTGTGGTCTCTTCCAGGTCAGTGTATGGCATTTCCTTCCCCTTGCCACAGGCACCTGGGAGCATGTCTGCACGTGGAGAAAGACTTTCCCGTGGGAAGCCGGTTTTGGTCAAACGGGTCCCAGTGCTCTGCTCCTCTCTTTTCACTCCTGCTGTCAGAAGCCCAGGGAGGATAGGAGGGCTTAGAACATGGCTGGGCACTGTGGTTTCTTCCAGAGAAGTGGAGGGCATTTGCTTTACCTTGCCACAACCACTTTGGATAGGTACTGCACCTCAGGAAAACTGTCTCCGTGGGAAGCCGGCTTTTTGCAAAGGGGTCTCAGGGCCGTGGGCCTCGGGTGTCCCTCCGGCTCCCCAAAGCACAGGGACGAGGTGAGGGGCTTAGACCATGCCTGGGCAATGTTGTTTCTTACACCTGGGTGTGTGGCATTTTGTTGAGCTGGCTACCCCCACTTGGGATAGGTGTTCCACAGCAAGCACCTATTGTTCGTTGGAAGCCGTTTTTGCCCCATGGGTCTCCGGGCTGTGTTCGTTGGGGTTGAACTCCTGCTAGCAAAACCGCCGGGTTGAGGGAAGGGTTCAGACTGTGCCTGGGCCCTGTGGTCTCTTCCAGGTCAGTGTATGGCATTTCCTTCCCCTTGCCCCAGGCACCTGGGAGCATGTCTGCACGCGGAGAAAGACTTGCCCGTGGGAAGCCGGGTTTTGTCAAACGGGTCCCAGTGCTCTGCTCCTCTCTTTTCACTCCTGCTGCCAGAAGCCCAGGGAGGATGGGAGGGCTTAGAACATGGCTGGGCACTGTGGTTTCTTCCAGAGAAGTGGAGGGCATTTGCTTTACCTTGCCACAACCACTTGGGATAGGGACTGCACCTCAGGAAAACTGTTTCCGTGGGAAGCCGGCTTTTTGCAAAGGGGTCTCAGGGCCGTGGGCCTCGGCTGTCCCTCCGGCTCCCCAAAGCACAGGGACGAGGTGAGGGGCTTAGACCATGCCTGGGCAATGTTGTTTCTTACACCTGGGTGTGTGGCATTTTGTTGAGCTGGCTACCCCCACTTGGGATTGGTTTTCCACAGCAAGCGCCTATTGTTCGTCGGAAGCCGTTTTTGCCTCAGGGGTCTCCGGGCTGTGTTCGTTGGGGTTGAACTCCTGCTAGCAAAACTGCCGGCTTGAGGGAAGGGTTCAGACAGTGCCTGGGCCCTGTGGTCTCTTCCAGGTCAGTGTATGGCATTTCCTTCCCCTTGCCCCAGGCACCTGGGAGCATGTCTGCACGCGGAGAAAGACTTTCCCGTGGGAAGCCGGGTTTTGTCAAACGGGTCCCAGTGCTCTGCTCCTCTCTTTTCACTCCTGCTGCCAGAAGCCCAGGGAGGATGGGAGGGCTTAGAACATGGCTGGGCACTGTGGTTTCTTCCAGAGAAGTGGAGGGCATTTGCTTTACCTTGCCACAACCACTTGGGATAGGGTCTGCACCTCAAGAAAACTGTTTCCGTGGGAAGCCGGCTTTTTGCAAAGGGGGTCTCAGGGTCGTTGGCCTCGGCTGTCCCTCCGGCTCCCCAAAGCACAGGGACGAGGTGAGGGGCTTAGACCAAGCCTGGGCAATGTTGTTTCTTACACCTGGGTGTGTGGCATTTTGTTGAGCTGGCTACCCCCACTTGGGATAGGTGTTCCACAGCAAGCACCTATTGTTCGTTGGAAGACGTTTTTGCCCCAGGGGTCTCCGGGCTGTGTTCGTTGGGGTTGAACTCCTGCTAGCAAAACCGCCGGGTTGAGGGAAGGGTTCAGACTGTGCCTGGGCCCTGTGGTCTCTTCCAGGTCAGTGTATGGCATTTCCTTCCCCTTGCCCCAGGCACCTGGGAGCATGTCTGCACGCGGAGAAAGACTTTCCCGTGGGAAGCCGGGTTTTGTCAAACGGGTCCCAGTGCTCTGCTCCTCTCTTTTCACTCCTGCTGCCAGAAGCCCAGGGAGGATGGGAGGGCTTAGAACATGGCTGGGCACTGTGGTTTCTTCCGGAGAAGTGGAGGGCATTTGCTTTACCTTGCCACAACTACTTGGGATAGGGTCTGCACCTCAGGAAAACTGTCTCCGTGGGAAGCCGGCTTTTTGCAAAGGGGTCTCAGGGCCGTGGGCCTCGGGTGTCCCTCCGGCTCCCCAAAGCACAGGGACGAGGTGAGGGGCTTAGACCATGACTGGGCAATGTTGTTTCTTACACCTGGGTGTGTGGCATTTTGTTGAGCTGGCTATCCCACTTGGGATTGGTTTTCCACAGCAAGCGCCTATTGTTCGTCGGAAGCCGTTTTTGCCTCAGGGGTCTCCGGGCTGTGTTCGTTGGGGTTGAACTCCTGCTAGCAAAACCGCCGGCTTGAGGGAAGGGTTCAGACAGTGCCTGGGCCCTGTGGTCTCTTCCAGGTCAGTGTATGGCATTTCCTTCCCCTTGCCACAGGCACCTGGGAGCATGTCTGCACGTGGAGAAAGACTTTCACGTGGGAAGCCGGTTTTGGTCAAACGGGTCCCAGTGCTCTGCTCCTCTCTTTTCACTCCTGCTGCCAGAAGCCCAGGGAGGATGGGAGGGCTTAGAACATGGCTGGGCACTGTGGTTTCTTACAGAGAAGTGGAGGGCATTTGCTTTACCTTGCCACAACCACTAGGGATAGGGTCTGCACCTCAGGAAAACTGTTTCCGTGGGAAGCCGGCCTTTTGCAAAGGGGGTCTCAGGGTCGTTGGCCTCGGCTGTCACTCCGGCTCCCCAAAGCACAGGGACGAGGTGAGGGGCTTAGACCAAGCCTGGGCAATGTTGTTTCTTACACCTGGGTGTGCGGCATTTTGTTGAGCTGGCTACCCCCACTTGGGATAGGTGTTCCACAGCAAGCACCTATTGTTCGTTGGAAGCCGTTTTTGCCCCAGGGGTCTCCGGGCTGTGTTCGTTGGGGTTGAACTCCTGCTAGCAAAACCGCCGGGTTGAGGGAAGGGTTCAGACAGTGCCTGGGCCCTGTGGTCTCTTCCAGGTCAGTGTATGGCATTTCCTTCCCCTTGCCCCAGGCACCTGGGAGCATGTCTGCACGCGGAGAAAGACTTTCCCGTGGGAAGCCGGGTTTTGTCAAACGGATCCCAGTGCTCTGCTCCTCTCTTTTCACTCCTGCTGCCAGAAGCCCAGGGAGGATGGGAGGGCTTAGAACATGGCTGGGCACTGTGGTTTCTTCCAGAGAAGTGGAGGGCATTTGCTTTACCTTGCCACAACCACTTGGGATAGGGTCTGCACCTCAGGAAACCTGTCTCCGTGGGAAGCCGGCTTTTTGCAAAGGGGTCTCAGGGCCGTGTGCCTCGGCTGTCCCTCCGGCTCCCCAAAGCACAGGGACGAGGTGAGGGGCTTAGACCATGCCTGGGCAATGTTGTTTCTTACACCTGGGTGTGTGGCATTTTGTTGAGCTGGCTACCCCACTTGGGATTGGTTTTCCGCAGCAAGCGCCTATTGATCGCCGGAAGCCGTTTTGGCCTCAGGGGTCTCCGGGCTGTGTTCGTTGGTGTTGAACTCCTGCTAGCAAAACCGCCGGGTTGAGGGAAGGGTTCAGACTGTGCCTGGGCCCTGTGGTCTCTTCCAGGTCAGTGTATGGCATTTTCTTCCCCTTGCCACAGGCACCTGGGAGCATGTATGCACGTGGAGAAAGACTGTCCCGTGGGAAGCCGGGTTTTGTCAAACGGGTCCCAGTGCTCTGCTCCTCTCTTTTCACTCCTGCTGCCAGAAGCCCAGGGAGGATGGGAGGGCTTAGAACATGGCTGGGCACTGTGGTTTCTTCCAGAGAAGTGGAGGGCATTTGCTTTACCTTGCCACAACCAGTTGGGATAGGGTCTGCACCTGAGGAAAACTGTTTCCGTGGGAAGCCGGCTTTTTGCAAAGGGGGTCTCAGGGTCGTTGGCCTCGGCTGTCACTCCGGCTCCCCAAAGCACAGGGACGAGGTGAGGGGCTTAGACCAAGCCTGGGCAATGTTGTTTCTTACACCTGGGTGTGTGGCATTTTGTTGAGCTGGCTACCCCCACCTGGGATAGGTGTTCCACAGCAAGCACCTATTGTTCGTTTGAAGACGTTTTTGCCCCAGGGGTCTCCGGGCTGTGTTCGTTGGGGTTGACCTCCTGCTAGCAAAACCGCCGGGTTGAGGGAAGGGTTCAGACTGTGCCTGGGCCCTGTGGTCTATTCCAGGTCAGTGTATGGCATTTCCTTCCCCTTGCCCCAGGCACCTGGGAGCATGTCTGCACGCGGAGAAAGACTTTCCCGTGGGAAGCCGGGTTTTGTCAAACGGGTCCCAGTGCTCTGCTCCTCTCTTTTCACTCCTGCTGCCAGAAGCCCAGGGAGGATGGGAGGGCTTAGAACATGGCTGGGCACTGTGGTTTCTTCCAGAGAAGTGGAGGGCATTTGCTTTACCTTGCCACAACCACTTGGGATAGGGACTGCACCTCAGGAAAACTGTCTCCGTGGGAAGCCGGCTTTTTGCAAAGGGGTCTCAGGGCCGTGTGCCTCGGCTGTCCCTCCGGCTCCCCAAAGCACAGGGACGAGGTGAGGGGATTAGACCATGCCTGGGCAATGTTGTTTCTTACACCTGGGTGTGTGGCATTTTGTTGAGCTGGCTACCCCCACTTGGGATAGGTGTTCCACAGCAAGCACCTATTGTTCGTTGGAAGCCGTTTTTGCCCCAGGGGTCTCCGGGCTGTGTTCGTTGGGGTTGAACTCCTGCTAGCAAAACCGCCGGGTTGAGGGAAGGGTTCAGACTGTGCCTGGGCCCTGTGGTCTCTTCCAGGTCAGTGTATGGCATTTCCTTCCCCTTGCCCCAGGCACCTGGGAGCATGTCTGCACGCGGAGAAAGACTTGCCCGTGGGAAGCCGGGTTTTGTCAAACGGGTCCCAGTGCTCTGCTCCTCTCTTTTCACTCCTGCTGCCAGAAGCCCAGGGAGGATGGGAGGGCTTAGAACATGGCTGGGCACTGTGGTTTCTTCCAGAGAAGTGGAGGGCATTTGCTTTACCTTGCCACAACCACTTGGGATAGGGACTGCACCTCAGGAAAACTGTCTCCGTGGGAAGCCGGCTTTTTGCAAAGGGGTCTCAGGGCCGTGGGCCTCGGCTGTCCCTCCGGCTCCCCAAAGCACAGGGACGAGGTGAGGGGCTTAGACCATGCCTGGGCAATGTTGTTTCTTACACCTGGGTGTGTGGCATTTTGTTGAGCTGGCTACCCCCACTTGGGATTGGTTTTCCACAGCAAGCGCCTATTGTTCGTCGGAAGCCGTTTTTGCCTCAGGGGTCTCCGGGCTGTGTTCGTTGGGGTTGAACTCCTGCTAGCAAAACTGCCGGCTTGAGGGAAGGGTTCAGACAGTGCCTGGGCCCTGTGGTCTCTTCCAGGTCAGTGTATGGCATTTCCTTCCCCTTGCCCCAGGCACCTGGGAGCATGTCTGCACGCGGAGAAAGACTTTCCCGTGGGAAGCCGGGTTTTGTCAAACGGGTCCCAGTGCTCTGCTCCTCTCTTTTCACTCCTGCTGCCAGAAGCCCAGGGAGGATGGGAGGGCTTAGAACATGGCTGGGCACTGTGGTTTCTTCCAGAGAAGTGGAGGGCATTTGCTTTACCTTGCCACAACCACTTGGGATAGGGTCTGCACCTCAGGAAAACTGTTTCCGTGGGAAGCCGGCTTTTTGCAAAGGGGGTCTCAGGGTCGTTGGCCTCGGCTGTCACTCCGGCTCCCCAAAGCACAGGGACGAGGTGAGGGGCTTAGACCAAGCCTGGGCAATGTTGTTTCTTACACCTGGGTGTGTGGCATTTTGTTGAGCTGGCTACCCCCACTTGGGATAGGTGTTCCACAGCAAGCACCTATTGTTCGTTGGAAGACGTTTTTGCCTCAGGGGTCTCCGGGCTGTGTTCGTTGGGGTTGAACTCCTGCTAGCAAAACCGCCGGGTTGAGGGAAGGGTTCAGACTGTGCCTGGGCCCTGTGGTCTATTCCAGGTCAGTGTATGGCATTTCCTTCCCCTTGCCCCAGGCACCTGGGAGCATGTCTGCACGCGGAGAAAGACTTTCCCGTGGGAAGCCGGGTTTTGTCAAACGGGTCCCAGTGCTCTGCTCCTCTCTTTTCACTCCTGCTGCCAGAAGCCCAGGGAGGATGGGAGGGCTTAGAACATGGCTGGGCACTCTGGTTTCTTCCGGAGAAGTGGAGGGCATTTGCTTTACCTTGCCACAACTACTTGGGATAGGGTCTGCACCTCAGGAAAACTGTCTCCGTGGGAAGCCGGCTTTTTGCAAAGGGGTCTCAGGGCCGTGGGCCTCGGGTGTCCCTCCGGCTCCCCAAAGCACAGGGACGAGGTGAGGGGCTTAGACCATGCCTGGGCAATGTTGTTTCTTACACCTGGGTGTGTGGCATTTTGTTGAGCTGGCTACCCCACTTGGGATTGGTTTTCCACAGCAAGCGCCTATTGATCGTCGGAAGCCGTTTTTGCCTCAGGGGTCTCCAGGCTGTGTTCGTTGGGGTTGAACTCCTGCTAGCAAAACCGCCGGGTTGAGGCAAGGGTTCAGACAGTGCCTGGGCCCTGTGGTCTCTTCCAGGTCAGTGTATGGCATTTCCTTCCCCTTGCCCCAGGCACCTGGGAGCATGTCTGCACGTGGAGAAAGACTTTCCCGTGGGAAGCCGGTTTTGGTCAAACGGGTCCCAGTGCTCTGCTCCTCTCTTTTCACTCCTGCTGTCAGAAGCCCAGGGAGGATAGGAGGGCTTAGAACATGGCTGGGCTCTGTGGTTTCTTCCAGAGAAGTGGAGGGCATATGCTTTACCTTGCCACAACCACTTTGGATAGGTACTGCACCTCAGGAAAACTGTCTCCGTGGGAAGCCGGCTTTTTGCAAAGGGGTCTCAGGGCCGTGGGGCTCGGGTGTCCATCCGGCTCCCCAAAGCACTGGGACGAGGTGAGGGGCTTAGACCATGCCTGGGCAATGTTGTTTCTTACACCTGGGTGTGTGGCATTTTGTTGAGCTGGCTACCCCCACTTGGGATTGGTTTTCCACAGCAAGCGCCTATTGTTCGTCGGAAGCCGTTTTTGCCTCAGGGGTCTCCGGGCTGTGTTCGTTGGGGTTGAACTCCTGCTAGCAAAACCGCCGGGTTGAGGGAAGGGTTCAGACAGTGCCTGGGCCCTGTGGTCTCTTCCAGGTCAGTGTATGGCATTTCCTTCCCCTTGCCCCAGGCACCTGGGAGCATGTCTGCACGCGGAGAAAGACTTTCCCGTGGGAAGCCGGGTTTTGTCAAACGGGTCCCAGTGCTCTGCTCCTCTCTTTTCACTCCTGCTGCCAGAAGCCCAGGGAGGATGGGAGGGCTTAGAACATGGCTGGGCACTGTGGTTTCTTCCAGAGAAGTGGAGGGCATTTGCTTTACCTTGCCACAACCACTTGGGATAGGGTCTGCACCTCAGGAAAACTGTTTCCGTGGGAAGCCGGCTTTTTGCAAAGGGGGTCTCAGGGTCGTTGGCCTCGGCTGTCACTCCGGCTCCCCAAAGCACAGGGACGAGGTGAGGGGCTTAGACCAAGCCTGGGCAATGTTGTTTCTTACACCTGGGTGTGTGGCATTTTGTTGAGCTGGCTACCCCCACTTGGAATAGGTGTTCCACAGCAAGCACCTATTGTCCGTTGGAAGCCGTTTTTGCCCCAGGCGTCTCCGGGCTGTGTTCCTTGGGGTTGAACTCCTGCTAGCAAAACCGCCGGGTTGAGGGAAGGGTTCAGACTGTGCCTGGGCCCTGTGGTCTCTTCCAGGTCAGTGTATGGCATTTCCTTCCCCTTGCCCCAGGCACCTGGGAGCATGTCTGCACGCGGAGAAAGACTTTCCCGTGGGAAGCCGGGTTTTGTCAAACGGGTGCCAGTGCTCTGCTCCTCTCTTTTCACTCCTGCTGCCAGAAGCCCAGGGAGGATGGGAGGGCTTAGAACATGGCTGGGCACTGTGGTTTCTTCCGGAAAAGTGGAGGGCATTTGCTTTACCTTGCCACAACTACTTGGGATAGGGTCTGCACCTCAGGAAAACTGTCTCCGTGGGAAGCCGGCTTTTTGCAAAGGGGTCTCAGGGCCGTGGGCTTCGGTGTCCCTCCGGCTCCCCAAAGCACAGGGACGAGGTGAGGAGCTTAGACCATGACTGGGCAATGTTGTTTCTTACACCTGGGTGTGTGGCATTTTGTTGAGCTGGCTATCCCACTTGGGATTGGTTTTCCACAGCAAGCGCCTATTATTCGTCGGAAGCCGTTTTTGCCTCAGGGGTTTCCGGGCTGTGTTCGTTGGGGTTGAACTCCTGCTAGCAAAACCGCCGGCTTGAGGGAAGGGTTCAGACAGTGCCTGGGCCCTGTGGTCTCTTCCAGGTCAGTGTATGGCATTTCCTTCCCCTTGCCACAGGCACCTGGGAGCATGTCTGCACGTGGAGAAAGACTTTCCCGTGGGAAGCCGTTTTTGGTCAAACGGGTCCCAGTGCTCTGCTCCTCTCTTTTCACTCCTGCTGCCAGAAGCCCAGGGAGGATAGGAGGGCTTAGAACATGGCTGGGCACTGTGGTTTCTTCCAGAGAAGTGGAGGGCATTTGCTTTACCTTGCCACAACCACTTGGGATAGGGTCTGCACCTCAGGAAAACTCTTTCCGTGGGAACCCGGCTTTTTGCAAAGGGGTCTCAGGGCCGTGGGCCTCGGCTGTCCCTCCGGCTCCCCAAAGCACAGGGACGAGGTGAGGGGCTTAGACCAACCCTGGGCAATGTTGTTTCTTACACCTGGGTGTGTGGCATTTTGTTGAGCTGGCTTCCCCCACTTGGGATAGGTGTTCCACAGCAAGCACCTATTGATCGTCGGAAGCCGTTTTTGCCCCAGGGGTCTACGGGCTGTGTTCGTTGGGGTTGAACTCCTGCTAGCAAAACCGCCGGGTTGAGGGCAGGGTTCAGACTGTGCCTGGGCCCTGTGGTCTCTTCCAGGTCAGTGTATGGCATTTCCTTCCCCTTGCCACAGGCACCTGGGAGCATGTCTGCACGTGGAGAAAGACTTTCCCGTGGGAAGCCGGGTTTTGTCAAACGGGTCCCAGTGCTCTGCTCCTCTCTTTTCACTCCTGCTGCCAGAAGCCCAGGGAGGATGGGAGGGCTTAGAACATGGTTGGGCACTGTGGTTTCTTCCAGAGAAGTGGAGGGCATTTGCTTTACCTTGCCACAACCACTTGGGATAGGGACTGCACCTCAGGAAAACTGTCTCCGTGGGAAGCCGGCTTTTTGCAAAGGGGTCTCAGGGCCGTGGGGCTCGGGTGTCCCTCCGGCTCCCCAAAGCACAGGGACGAGGTGAGGGGCTTAGACCATGCCTGGGCAATGTTGTTTCTTACACCTGGGTGTGTGGCATTTTGTTGAGCTGGCTACCCCCACTTGGGATTGGTTTTCCACAGCAAGCGCCTATTGTTCGTCGGAAGCCGTTTTTGCCTCAGGGGTTTCCGGGCTGTGTTCGTTGGGGTTGAACTCCTGCTAGCAAAACCGCCGGCTTGAGGGAAGGGTTCAGACAGTGCCTGGGCCCTGTGGTCTCTTCCAGGTCAGTGTATGGCATTTCCTTCCCCTTGCCACAGGCACCTGGGAGCATGTCTGCACGTGGAGAAAGACTTTCCCGTGGGAAGCCGTTTTTGGTCAAACGGGTCCCAGTGCTCTGCTCCTCTCTTTTCACTCCTGCTGCCAGAAGCCCAGGGAGGATAGGAGGGCTTAGAACATGGCTGGGCACTGTGGTTTCTTCCAGAGAAGTGGAGGGCATTTGCTTTACCTTGCCACAACCACTTTGGATAGGTACTGCACCTCAGGAAAACTGTCTCCGTGGGAAGCCGGCTTTTTGCAAAGGGGTCTCAGGGCCGTGGGCCTCGGGTGTCCCTCCGGCTCCCCAAAGCACAGGGACGAGGTGAGGGGCTTAGACCATGTCTGGGCAGTGTTGTTTCTTACACCTGGGTGTGTGGCATTTTGTTGAGCTGGCTACCCTCACTTGGGATTGGTTTTCCACAGCAAGCGCCTATTGTTCGTCAGAAGCCGTTTTTGCCTCAGGGGTCTCCGGGCTGTGTTCGTTGGGGTTGAACTCCTGCTAGCAAAACCGCCGGGTTGAGGGAAGGGTTCAGACTGTGCCTGGGCCCTGTGGTCTCTTCCAGGTCAGTGTATGGCATTTCCTTCCCCTTGCCCCAGGCACCTGGGAGCATGTCTGCACGCGGAGAAAGACTTTCCCGTGGGAAGCCGGGTTTTGTCAAACGGGTCCCAGTGCTCTGCTCCTCTCTTTTCACTCCTGCTGCCAGAAGCCCAGGGAGGATGGGAGGGCTTAGAACATGGCTGGGCACTGTGGTTTCTTCCAGAGAAGTGGAGGGCATTTGCTTTACCTTGCCACAACCACTTGGGATAGGGACTGCACCTCAGGAAAACTGTCTCCGTGGGAAGCCGGCTTTTTGCAAAGGGGTCTCAGGGCCGTGGGGCTCGGCGGTCCCTCCGGCTCCCCAAAGCACAGGGACGACGTGAGGGGCTTAGACCATGCTTGGGCAATGTTGTTTCTTACACCTGGGTGTGTGGCATTTTGTTGAGCTGGCTACCCCCACTTGGGATAGGTGTTCCACAGCAAGCACCTATTGTTCCTCGGAAGCCGTTTTTGCCCCAGGGGTCTCCGGGCTGTGTTCGTTGGGGTTGAACTCCTGCTAGGAAAACCGCCGGCTTGAGGGAAGTGTTCAGACTGTGCCTGGGCCCTGTGGTCTCTTCCAGGTCAGTGTATGGCATTTCCTTCCCCTTGCCCCAGGCACCTGGGAGCATGTCTGCACGCGGAGAAAGACTTTCCCGTGGAAAGCCGGGTTTTGTCAAACGGGTCCCAGTGCTCTGCTCCTCTCTTTTCACTCCTGCTGTCAGAAGCCCAGGGAGGATGGGAGGGCTTAGAACATGGCTGGGCACTGTGGTTTCTTCCAGAGAAGTGGAGGGCATTTGCTTTACCTTGCCACAACCACTTGGGATAGGGTCTGCACCTCAGGAAAACTCTTTCCGTGGGAACCCGGCTTTTTGCAAAGGGGTCTCAGGGCCGTGGGCCTCGGCTGTCCCTCCGGCTCCCCAAAGCACAGGGACGAGGTGAGGGGCTTAGACCAACCCTGGGCAATGTTGTTTCTTACACCTGGGTGTGTGGCATTTTGTTGAGCTGGCTTCCCCCACTTGGGATAGGTGTTCCACAGCAAGCACCTATTGATCGTCGGAAGCCGTTTTTGCCCCAGGGGTCTACGGGCTGTGTTCGTTGGGGTTGAACTCCTGCTAGCAAAACCGCCGGGTTGAGGGCAGGGTTCAGACTGTGCCTGGGCCCTGTGGTCTCTTCCAGGTCAGTGTATGGCATTTCCTTCCCCTTGCCACAGGCACCTGGGAGCATGTCTGCACGTGGAGAAAGACTTTCCCGTGGGAAGCCGGGTTTTGTCAAACGGGTCCCAGTGCTCTGCTCCTCTCTTTTCACTCCTGCTGCCAGAAGCCCAGGGAGGATGGGAGGGCTTAGAACATGGTTGGGCACTGTGGTTTCTTCCAGAGAAGTGGAGGGCATTTGCTTTACCTTGCCACAACCACTTGGGATAGGGACTGCACCTCAGGAAAACTGTCTCCGTGGGAAGCCGGCTTTTTGCAAAGGGGTCTCAGGGCCGTGGGGCTCGGGTGTCCCTCCGGCTCCCCAAAGCACAGGGACGAGGTGAGGGGCTTAGACCATGCCTGGGCAATGTTGTTTCTTACACCTGGGTGTGTGGCATTTTGTTGAGCTGGCTACCCCCACTTGGGATTGGTTTTCCACAGCAAGCGCCTATTGTTCGTCGGAAGCCGTTTTTGCCTCAGGGGTCTCCGGGCTGTGTTCGTTGGGGTTGAACTCCTGCTAGCAAAACCGCCGGGTTGAGGGAAGGGTTCAGACAGTGCCTGGGCCCTGTGGTCTCTTCCAGGTCTGTGTATGGCATTTCCTTCCCCTTGCCCCAGGCACCTGGGAGCATGTCTGCACGCGGAGAAAGACTTTCCCGTGGGAAGCCGGGTTTTGTCAAACGAGTCCCAGTGCTCTGCTCCTCTCTTTTCACTCCTGCTGCCAGAAGCCCAGGGAGGATGGGAGGGCTTAGAACATGGCTGGGCACTGTGGTTTCTTCCAGAGAAGTGGAGGGCATTTGCTTTACCTTGCCACAACCAGTTGGGATAGGGTCTGCACCTCAGGAAAACTGTTTCCGTGGGAAGCCGGCTTTTTGCAAAGGGGGTCTCAGGGTCGTTGGCCTCGGCTGTCACTCCGGCTCCCCAAAGCACAGGGACGAGGTGAGGGGCTTAGACCAAGCCTGGGCAATGTTGTTTCTTACACCTGGGTGTGTGGCATTTTGTTGAGCTGGCTACCCCCACCTGGGATAGGTGTTCCACAGCAAGCACCTATTGTTCGTTTGAAGACGTTTTTGCCCCAGGGGTCTCCGGGCTGTGTTCGTTGGGGTTGACCTCCTGCTAGCAAAACCGCCGGGTTGAGGGAAGGGTTCAGACTGTGCCTGGGCCCTGTGGTCTATTCCAGGTCAGTGTATGGCATTTCCTTCCCCTTGCCCCAGGCACCTGGGAGCATGTCTGCACGCGGAGAAAGACTTTCCCGTGGGAAGCCGGGTTTTGTCAAACGGGTCCCAGTGCTCTGCTCCTCTCTTTTCACTCCTGCTGCCAGAAGCCCAGGGAGGATGGGAGGGCTTAGAACATGGCTGGGCACTGTGGTTTCTTCCGGAGAAGTGGAGGGCATTTGCTTTACCTTGCCACAACTACTTGGGATAGGGTCTGCACCTCAGGAAAACTGTCTCCGTGGGAAGTCGGCTTTTTGCAAAGGGGTCTCAGGGCCGTGGGCCTCGGGTGTCCCTCCGGCTCCCCAAAGCACAGGGACGAGGTGAGGGGCTTAGACCATGACTGGGCAATGTTGTTTCTTACACCTGGGTGTGTGGCATTTTGTTGAGCTGGCTATCCCACTTGGGATTGGTTTTCCACAGCAAGCGCCTATTGTTCGTCGGAAGCCGTTTTTGCCTCAGGGGTCTCCGGGCTGTGTTCGTTGGGGTTGAACTCCTGCTAGCAAAACCGCCGGCTTGAGGAAAGGGTTCAGACAGTGCCTGGGCCCTGTGGTCTCTTCCAGGTCAGTGTATGGCATTTCCTTCCCCTTGCCACAGGCACCTGGGAGCATGTCTGCACGTGGAGAAAGACTTTCCCGTGGGAAGCCTGTTTTGGTCAAACGGGTCCCAGTGCTCTGCTCCTCTCTTTTCACTCCTGCTGCCAGAAGCCCAGGGAGGATGGGAGGGCTTAGAACATGGCTGGGCACTGTGGTTTCTTACAGAGAAGTGGAGGGCATTTGCTTTACCTTGCCACAACCACTTGGGATAGGGTCTGCACCTCAGGAAAACTGTTTCCGTGGGAAGCCGGCTTTTTGCAAAGGGGGTCTCAGGGTCGTTGGCCTCGGCTGTCCTTCCGGCTCCCCAAAGAACAGGGACGAGGTGAGGGGCTTAGACCAAGCCTGGGCAATGTTGTTTCTTACACCTGGGTGTGCGGCATTTTGTTGAGCTGGCTACCCCCACTTGGGATAGGTGTTCCACAGCAACCACCTATTGTTCGTTGGAAGCCGTTTTTGCCTCAGGGGTCTCCGGGCTGTGTTCGTTGGGGTTGAACTCCTGCTAGCAAAACCGCCGGGTTGAGGGAAGGGTTCAGACTGTGCCTGGGCCCTGTGGTCTCTTCCAGGTCAGTGTATGGCATTTCCTTCCCGTTGCCCCAGGCACCTGGGAGCATGTCTTCACCCGGAGAAAGACTTGCCCGTGGGAAGCCGGGTTTTTCAAACGGGTCCCAGTGCTCTGCTCCTCTCTTTTCACTCCTGCTGCCAGAAGCCCAGGGAGGATGGGAGGGCTTAGAATATGGCTGGGCACTGTGGTTTCTTCCAGAGAAGTGGAAGGCATTTGCTTTACCTTGCCACAACCACTTGGGAAAGGGTCTGCACCTCAGGAAAACTGTCTCCGTGGGAAGCCGGCTTTTTGCAAAGGGGTCTCAGGGCCGTGGGCCTCGGCGGTCCCTCCGGCTCCCCAAAGCACACGGACGAGGTGAGGTGCTTAGACCATGGCTGGGCAATGTTGTTTCTTACACCTGGGTGTGTGGCATTTTGTTGAGCTGGCTACCCCCACTTGGGATAGGTGTTCCACAGCAAGCACCTATTGTTCCTCGGAAGCCGTTTTTGCCCCAGGGGTCTCCGGGCTGTGTTCGTTGGGGTTGAACTCCTGCTAGCAAAACCGCCGGCTTGAGGGAAGTGTTCAGACTGTGCCTGGGCCCTGTGGTCTCTTCCAGGTCAGTGTATGGCATCTCCTTCCCCTTGCCCCAGGCACCTGGGAGCATGTCTGCACGCGGAGAAAGACTTTCCCGTGGAAGCCGGGTTTTGTCAAACGGGTCCCAGTGCTCTGCTCCTCTCTTTTCACTCCAGCTGTCAGAAGCCCAGGGAGGATGGGAGGGCTTAGAACATGGCTGGGCACTGTGGTTTCTTCCAGAGAAGTGGAGGGCATTTGCTTTACCTTGCCACAACCACTTGGGATAGGGTCTGCACCTCAGGAAAACTCTTTCCGTGGGAACCCGGCTTTTTGCAAAGGGGGCTCAGGGCCGTGGGCCTCGGCTGTCCCTCCGGCTCCCCAAAGCACAGGGACGAGGTGAGGGGCTTAGACCAAGCCTGGGCAATGTTGTTTCTTACACCTGGGTGTGTGGCATTTTGTTGAGCTGGCTTCCCCCACTTGGGATAGGTGTTCCACAGCAAGCACCTATTGATCGTCGGAAGCCGTTTTTGCCCCAGGGGTCTACGGGCTGTGTTCGTTGGGGTTGAACTCCTGCTAGCAAAACCGCCGGGTTGAGGGCAGGGTTCAGACTGTGCCTGGGCCCTGTGGTCTCTTCCAGGTCAGAGTATGGCATTTCCTTCCCCTTGCCACAGGCACCTGGGAGCATGTCTGCACGTGGAGAAAGACTTTCCCGTGGGAAGCCGGGTTTTGTCAAACGGGTCCCAGTGCTCTGCTCCTCTCTTTTCACTCCTGCTGCCAGAAGCCCAGGGAGGATGGGAGGGCTTAGAACATGGTTGGGCACTGTGGTTTCTTCCAGAGAAGTGGAGGGCATTTGCTTTACCTTGCCACAACTACTTGGGATAGGGTCTGCACCTCAGGAAAACTGTCTCCGTGGGAAGCCGGCTTTTTGCAAAGGGGTCTCAGGGCCGTGTGCCTCGGCTGTCCCTCCGGCTCCCCAAAGCACAGGGACGAGGTGAGGGGCTTAGACCATGCCTGGGCAATGTTGTTTCTTACACCTGGGTGTGTGGCATTTTGTTGAGCTGGCTATCCCACTTGGGATTGGTTTTCCACAGCAAGCGCCTATTGTTCGTCGGAAGCCGTTTTTGCCTCAGGGGTCTCCGGGCTGTGTTCGTTGGGGTTGAACTCCTGCTAGCAAAACCGCCGGCTTGAGGGAAGGGTTCAGACAGTGCCTGGGCCCTGTGGTCTCTTCCAGGTCAGTGTATGGCATTTCCTTCCCCTTGCCACAGGCACCTGGGAGCATGTCTGCACGTGGAGAAAGACTTTCCCGTGGGAAGCCAGTTTTGGTCAAACGGGTCCCAGTGCTCTGCTCCTCTCTTTTCACTCCTGCTGTCAGAAGCCCAGGGAGGATAGGAGGGCTTAGAACATGGCTGGGCACTGTGGTTTCTTCCAGAGAAGTGGAGGGCATTTGCTTTACCTTGCCACAACCACTTTGGATAGGTACTGCACCTCAGGAAAACTGTCTCCGTGGGAAGCCGGCTTTTTACAAAGGGGTCTCAGGGCCGTGGGGCTCGGGTGTCCCTCCGGCTCCCCAAAGCACAGGGACGAGGTGAGGGGCTTAGACCATGCCTGGGCAATGTTGTTTCTTACACCTGGGTGTGTGGCATTTTGTTGAGCTGGCTACCCCCACTTGGGATTGGTTTTCCACAGCAAGCGCCTATTGTTCGTCGGAAGCCGTTTTTGCCTCAGGGGTCTCCGGGCTGTGTTCGTTGGGGTTGAACTCATGCTAGCAAAACCGCCGGGTTGAGGGAAGGGTTCAGACTGTGCCTGGGCCCTGTGGTCTCTTCCAGGTCAGTGTATGGCATTTCCTTCCCCTTGCCCCAGGCACCTGGGAGCATGTCTGCACGCGGAGAAAGACTTTCCCGTGGGAAGCCGGGTTTTGTCAAACGGGTCCCAGTGCTCTGCTCCTCTCTTTTCACTCCTGCTGTCAGAAGCCCAGGGAGGATGGGAGGCCTTAGAACATGGCTGGGCACTGTGGTTTCTTCCAGAGAAGTGGAGGGCATTTGCTTTACCTTGCCACAACCACTTGGGATAGGGACTGCACCTCAGGAAAACTGTCTCCGTGGGAAGCCGGCTTTTTGCAAAGGGGTCATGGCCGTGGGGCTCGGGTGTCCCTCCGGCTCCCCAAAGCACAGGGACGAGGTGAGGGGCTTAGACCATGCCTGGGCAATGTTGTTTCTTACACCTGGGTGTGTGGCATTTTGTTGAGCTGGCTACCCCCACTTGGGATTGGTTTTCCACAGCAAGCGCCTATTGTTCGTCGGAAGCCGTTTTTGCCTCAGGGGTCTCCGGGCTGTGTTCGTTGGGGTTGAACTCCTGCTAGCAAAACCGCCGGGTTGAGGGAAGGGTTCAGACAGTGCCTGGGCCCTGTGGTCTCTTCCAGGTCAGTGTATGGCATTTCCTTCCCCTTGCCCCAGGCACCTGGGAGCATGTCTGCACGCGGAGAAAGACTTTCCCGTGGGAAGCCGGGTTTTGTCAAACGGGTCCCAGTGCTCTGCTCCTCTCTTTTCACTCCTGCTGCCAGAAGCCCAGGGAGGATGGGACGGCTTAGAACATGGCTGGGCACTGTGGTTTCTTACAGAGAAGTGGAGGGCATTTGCTTTACCTTGCCACAACCACTTGGGATAGGGTCTGCACCTCAGGAAAACTGTTTCCGTGGGAAGCCGGCTTTTTGCAAAGGGGGTCTCAGGGTCGTTGGCCTCGGCTGTCACTCCGGCTCCCCAAAGCACAGGGACGAGGTGAGGGGCTTAGACCAAGCCTGGGCAATGTTGTTTCTTACACCTGGGTGTGCGGCATTTTGTTGAGCTGGCTACCCCCACTTGGGATAGGTGTTCCACAGCAAGCACCTATTGTTCGTTGGAAGCCGTTTTTGCCCCAGGGGTCTCCGGGCTGTGTTCGTTGGGGTTGAACTCCTGCTAGCAAAACCGCCGGGTTGAGGGAAGGGTTCAGACAGTGCCTGGGCCCTGTGGTCTCTTCCAGGTCAGTGTATGGCATTTCCTTCCCCTTGCCCCAGGCACCTGGGAGCATGTCTGCACGCGGAGAAAGACTTTCCCGTGGGAAGCCGGGTTTTGTCAAACGGGTCCCAGTGCTCTGCTCCTCTCTTTTCACTCCTGCTGCCAGAAGCCCAGGGAGGATGGGAGGGCTTAGAACATGGCTGGGCACTGTGGTTTCTTCCAGAGAAGTGGAGGGCATTTGCTTTACCTTGCCACAACCACTTGGGATAGGGTCTGCACCTCAGGAAAACTGTTTCCGTGGGAAGCCGGCTTTTTGCAAAGGGGGTCTCAGGGTCGTTGGCCTCGGCTGTCACTCCGGCTCCCCAAAGCACAGGGACGAGGTGAGGGGCTTAGACCAAGCCTGGGCAATGTTGTTTCTTACACCTGGGTGTGTGGCATTTTGTTGAGCTGGCTACCCCCACTTGGGATAGGTGTTCCACAGGAAGCACCTATTGTTCGTTGGAAGACGTTTTTGCCTCAGGGGTCTCCGGGCTGTGTTCGTTGGGGTTGAACTCCTGCTAGCAAAACCGCCGGGTTGAGGGAAGGGTTCAGACTGTGCCTGGGCCCTGTGGTCTATTCCAGGTCAGTGTATGGCATTTCCTTCCCCTTGCCCCAGGCACCTGGGAGCATGTCTGCACGCGGAGAAAGACTTTCCCGTGGGAAGCCGGGTTTTGTCAAACGGGTCCCAGTGCTCTGCTCCTCTCTTTTCACTCCTGCTGCCAGAAGCCCAGGGAGGATGGGAGGGCTTAGAACATGGCTGGGCACTCTGGTTTCTTCCGGAGAAGTGGAGGGCATTTGCTTTACCTTGCCACAACTACTTGGGATAGGGTCTGCACCTCAGGAAAACTGTCTCCGTGGGAAGCCGGCTTTTTGCAAAGGGGTCTCAGGGCCGTGGGCCTCGGGTGTCCCTCCGGCTCCCCAAAGCACAGGGACGAGGTGAGGGGCTTAGACCATGCCTGGGCAATGTTGTTTCTTACACCTGGGTGTGTGGCATTTTGTTGAGCTGGCTACTCCACTTGGGATTGGTTTTCCACAGCAAGCGCCTATTGATCGTCGGAAGCCGTTTTTGCCTCAGGGGTCTCCAGGCTGTGTTCGTTGGGGTTGAACTCCTGCTAGCAAAACCGCCGGGTTGAGGCAAGGGTTCAGACAGTGCCTGGGCCCTGTGGTCTCTTCCAGGTCAGTGTATGGCATTTCCTTCCCCTTGCCCCAGGCACCTGGGAGCATGTCTGCACGTGGAGAAAGACTTTCCCGTGGGAAGCCGGTTTTGGTCAAACGGGTCCCAGTGCTCTGCTCCTCTCTTTTCACTCCTGCTGTCAGAAGCCCAGGGAGGATAGGAGGGCTTAGAACATGGCTGGGCTCGGTGGTTTCTTCCAGAGAAGTGGAGGGCATATGCTTTACCTTGCCACAACCACTTTGGATAGGTACTGCACCTCAGGAAAACTGTCTCCGTGGGAAGCCGGCTTTTTGCAAAGGGGTCTCAGGGCCGTGGGGCTCGGGTGTCCATCCGGCTCCCCAAAGCACTGGGACGAGGTGAGGGGCTTAGACCATGCCTGGGCAATGTTGTTTCTTACACCTGGGTGTGTGGCATTTTGTTGAGCTGGCTACCCCCACTTGGGATTGGTTTTCCACAGCAAGCGCCTATTGTTCGTCGGAAGCCGTTTTTGCCTCAGGGGTCTCCGGGCTGTGTTCGTTGGGGTTGAACTCCTGCTAGCAAAACCGCCGGGTTGAGGGAAGGGTTCAGACAGTGCCTGGGCCCTGTGGTCTCTTCCAGGTCAGTGTATGGCATTTCCTTCCCCTTGCCCCAGGCACCTGGGAGCATGTCTGCACGCGGAGAAAGACTTTCCCGTGGGAAGCCGGGTTTTTTCAAACGGGTCCCAGTGCTCTGCTCCTCTCTTTTCACTCCTGCTGCCAGAAGCCCAGGGAGGATGGGAGGGCTTAGAACATGGCTGGGCACTGTGGTTTCTTCCAGAGAAGTGGAGGGCATTTGCTTTACCTTGCCACAACCACTTGGGATAGGGTCTGCACCTCAGGAAAACTGTTTCCGTGGGAAGCCGGCTTTTTGCAAAGGGGGTCTCAGGGTCGTTGGCCTCGGCTGTCACTCCGGCTCCCCAAAGCACAGGGACGAGGTGAGGGGCTTAGACCAAGCCTGGGCAATGTTGTTTCTTACACCTGGGTGTGTGGCATTTTGTTGAGCTGGCTACCCCCACTTGGAATAGGTGTTCCACAGCAAGCACCTATTGTCCGTTGGAAGCCGTTTTTGCCCCAGGCGTCTCCGGGCTGTGTTCCTTGGGGTTGAACTCCTGCTAGCAAAACCGCCGGGTTGAGGGAAGGGTTCAGACTGTGCCTGGGCCCTGTGGTCTCTTCCAGGTCAGTGTATGGCATTTCCTTCCCCTTGCCCCAGGCACCTGGGAGCATGTCTGCACGCGGAGAAAGACTTTCCCGTGGGAAGCCGGGTTTTGTCAAACGGGTGCCAGTGCTCTGCTCCTCTCTTTTCACTCCTGCTGCCAGAAGCCCAGGGAGGATGGGAGGGCTTAGAACATGGCTGGGCACTGTGGTTTCTTCCGGAAAAGTGGAGGGCATTTGCTTTACCTTGCCACAACTACTTGGGATAGGGTCTGCACCTCAGGAAAACTGTCTCCGTGGGAAGCCGGCTTTTTGCAAAGGGGTCTCAGGGCCGTGGGCTTCGGTGTCCCTCCGGCTCCCCAAAGCACAGGGACGAGGTGAGGAGCTTAGACCATGACTGGGCAATGTTGTTTCTTACACCTGGGTGTGTGGCATTTTGTTGAGCTGGCTATCCCACTTGGGATTGGTTTTCCACAGCAAGCGCCTATTATTCGTCGGAAGCCGTTTTTGCCTCAGGGGTTTCCGGGCTGTGTTCGTTGGGGTTGAACTCCTGCTAGCAAAACCGCCGGCTTGAGGGAAGGGTTCAGACAGTGCCTGGGCCCTGTGGTCTCTTCCAGGTCAGTGTATGGCATTTCCTTCCCCTTGCCACAGGCACCTGGGAGCATGTCTGCACGTGGAGAAAGACTTTCCCGTGGGAAGCCGTTTTTGGTCAAACGGGTCCCAGTGCTCTGCTCCTCTCTTTTCACTCCTGCTGCCAGAAGCCCAGGGAGGATAGGAGGGCTTAGAACATGGCTGGGCACTGTGGTTTCTTCCAGAGAAGTGGAGGGCATTTGCTTTACCTTGCCACAACCACTTTGGATAGGTACTGCACCTCAGGAAAACTGTCTCCGTGGGAAGCCGGCTTTTTGCAAAGGGGTCTCAGGGCCGTGGGCCTCGGGTGTCCCTCCGGCTCCCCAAAGCACAGGGACGAGGTGAGGGGCTTAGACCATGTCTGGGCAGTGTTGTTTCTTACACCTGGGTGTGTGGCATTTTGTTGAGCTGGCTACCCTCACTTGGGATTGGTTTTCCACAGCAAGCGCCTATTGTTCGTCAGAAGCCGTTTTTGCCTCAGGGGTCTCCGGGCTGTGTTCGTTGGGGTTGAACTCCTGCTAGCAAAACCGCCGGGTTGAGGGAAAGGTTCAGACTGTGCCTGGGCCCTGTGGTCTCTTCCAGGTCAGTGTATGGCATTTCCTTCCCCTTGCCCCAGGCACCTGGGAGCATGTCTGCACGCGGAGAAAGACTTTCCCGTGGGAAGCCGGGTTTTGTCAAACGGGTCCCAGTGCTCTGCTCCTCTCTTTTCACTCCTGCTGCCAGAAGCCCAGGGAGGATGGGAGGGCTTAGAACATGGCTGGGCACTGTGGTTTCTTCCAGAGAAGTGGAGGGCATTTGCTTTACCTTGCCACAACCACTTGGGATAGGGACTGCACCTCAGGAAAACTGTCTCCGTGGGAAGCCGGCTTTTTGCAAAGGGGTCTCAGGGCCGTGGGGCTCGGCGGTCCCTCCGGCTCCCCAAAGCACAGGGACGACGTGAGGGGCTTAGACCATGCTTGGGCAATGTTGTTTCTTACACCTGGGTGTGTGGCATTTTGTTGAGCTGGCTACCCCCACTTGGGATAGGTGTTCCACAGCAAGCACCTATTGTTCCTCGGAAGCCGTTTTTGCCCCAGGGGTCTCCGGGCTGTGTTCGTTGGGGTTGAACTCCTGCTAGGAAAACCGCCGGCTTGAGGGAAGTGTTCAGACTGTGCCTGGGCCCTGTGGTCTCTTCCAGGTCAGTGTATGGCATTTCCTTCCCCTTGCCCCAGGCACCTGGGAGCATGTCTGCACGCGGAGAAAGACTTTCCCGTGGAAAGCCGGGTTTTGTCAAACGGGTCCCAGTGCTCTGCTCCTCTCTTTTCACTCCTGCTGTCAGAAGCCCAGGGAGGATGGGAGGGCTTAGAACATGGCTGGGCACTGTGGTTTCTTCCAGAGAAGTGGAGGGCATTTGCTTTACCTTGCCACAACCACTTGGGATAGGGTCTGCACCTCAGGAAAACTCTTTCCGTGGGAACCCGGCTTTTTGCAAAGGGGTCTCAGGGCCGTGGGCCTCGGCTGTCCCTCCGGCTCCCCAAAGCACAGGGACGAGGTGAGGGGCTTAGACCAACCCTGGGCAATGTTGTTTCTTACACCTGGGTGTGTGGCATTTTGTTGAGCTGGCTTCCCCCACTTGGGATAGGTGTTCCACAGCAAGCACCTATTGATCGTCGGAAGCCGTTTTTGCCCCAGGGGTCTACGGGCTGTGTTCGTTGGGGTTGAACTCCTGCTAGCAAAACCGCCGGGTTGAGGGCAGGGTTCAGACTGTGCCTGGGCCCTGTGGTCTCTTCCAGGTCAGTGTATGGCATTTCCTTCCCCTTGCCACAGGCACCTGGGAGCATGTCTGCACGTGGAGAAAGACTTTCCCGTGGGAAGCCGGGTTTTGTCAAACGGGTCCCAGTGCTCTGCTCCTCTCTTTTCACTCCTGCTGCCAGAAGCCCAGGGAGGATGGGAGGGCTTAGAACATGGTTGGGCACTGTGGTTTCTTCCAGAGAAGTGGAGGGCATTTGCTTTACCTTGCCACAACCACTTGGGATAGGGACTGCACCTCAGGAAAACTGTCTCCGTGGGAAGCCGGCTTTTTGCAAAGGGGTCTCAGGGCCGTGGGGCTCGGGTGTCCCTCCGGCTCCCCAAAGCACAGGGACGAGGTGAGGGGCTTAGACCATGCCTGGGCAATGTTGTTTCTTACACCTGGGTGTGTGGCATTTTGTTGAGCTGGCTACCCCCACTTGGGATTGGTTTTCCACAGCAAGCGCCTATTGTATGTCGGAAGCCGTTTTTGCCTCAGGGGTCTCCGGGCTGTGTTCGTTGGGGTTGAACTCCTGCTAGCAAAACCGCCGGGTTGAGGGAAGGGTTCAGACAGTGCCTGGGCCCTGTGGTCTCTTCCAGGTCTGTGTATGGCATTTCCTTCCCCTTGCCCCAGGCACCTGGGAGCATGTCTGCACGCGGAGAAAGACTTTCCCGTGGGAAGCCGGGTTTTGTCAAACGGGTCCCAGTGCTCTGCTCCTCTCTTTTCACTCCTGCTGCCAGAAGCCCAGGGAGGATGGGAGGGCTTAGAACATGGCTGGGCACTGTGGTTTCTTCCAGAGAAGTGGAGGGCATTTGCTTTACCTTGCCACAACCACTTGGGATAGGGTCTGCACCTCAGGAAAACTCTTTCCGTGGGAACCCGGCTTTTTGCAAAGGGGGCTCAGGGCCGTGGGCCTCGGCTGTCCCTCCGGCTCCCCAAAGCACAGGGACGAGGTGAGGGGCTTAGACCAAGCCTGGGCAATGTTGTTTCTTACACCTGGGTGTGTGGCATTTTGTTGAGCTGGCTTCCCCCACTTGGGATAGGTGTTCCACAGCAAGCACCTATTGATCGTCGGAAGCCGTTTTTGCCCCAGGGGTCTACGGGCTGTGTTCGTTGGGGTTGAACTCCTGCTAGCAAAACCGCCGGGTTGAGGGCAGGGTTCAGACTGTGCCTGGGCCCTGTGGTCTCTTCCAGGTCAGAGTATGGCATTTCCTTCCCCTTGCCACAGGCACCTGGGAGCATGTCTGCACGTGGAGAAAGACTTTCCCGTGGGAAGCCGGGTTTTGTCAAACGGGTCCCAGTGCTCTGCTCCTCTCTTTTCACTCCTGCTGCCAGAAGCCCAGGGAGGATGGGAGGGCTTAGAACATGGTTGGGCACTGTGGTTTCTTCCAGAGAAGTGGAGGGCATTTGCTTTACCTTGCCACAACTACTTGGGATAGGGTCTGCACCTCAGGAAAACTGTCTCCGTGGGAAGCCGGCTTTTTGCAAAGGGGTCTCAGGGCCGTGTGCCTCGGCTGTCCCTCCGGCTCCCCAAAGCACAGGGACGAGGTGAGGGGCTTAGACCATGCCTGGGCAATGTTGTTTCTTACACCTGGGTGTGTGGCATTTTGTTGAGCTGGCTATCCCACTTGGGATTGGTTTTCCACAGCAAGCGCCTATTGTTCGTCGGAAGCCGTTTTTGCCTCAGGGGTCTCCGGGCTGTGTTCGTTGGGGTTGAACTCCTGCTAGCAAAACCGCCGGCTTGAGGGAAGGGTTCAGACAGTGCCTGGGCCCTGTGGTCTCTTCCAGGTCAGTGTATGGCATTTCCTTCCCCTTGCCACAGGCACCTGGGAGCATGTCTGCACGTGGAGAAAGACTTTCCCGTGGGAAGCCAGTTTTGGTCAAACGGGTCCCAGTGCTCTGCTCCTCTCTTTTCACTCCTGCTGTCAGAAGCCCAGGGAGGATAGGAGGGCTTAGAACATGGCTGGGCACTGTGGTTTCTTCCAGAGAAGTGGAGGGCATTTGCTTTACCTTGCCACAACCACTTTGGATAGGTACTGCACCTCAGGAAAACTGTCTCCGTGGGAAGCCGGCTTTTTACAAAGGGGTCTCAGGGCCGTGGGGCTCGGGTGTCCCTCCGGCTCCCCAAAGCACAGGGACGAGGTGAGGGGCTTAGACCATGCCTGGGCAATGTTGTTTCTTACACCTGGGTGTGTGGCATTTTGTTGAGCTGGCTACCCCCACTTGGGATTGGTTTTCCACAGCAAGCGCCTATTGTTCGTCGGAAGCCGTTTTTGCCTCAGGGGTCTCCGGGCTGTGTTCGTTGGGGTTGAACTCATGCTAGCAAAACCGCCGGGTTGAGGGAAGGGTTCAGACTGTGCCTGGGCCCTGTGGTCTCTTCCAGGTCAGTGTATGGCATTTCCTTCCCCTTGCCCCAGGCACCTGGGAGCATGTCTGCACGCGGAGAAAGACTTTCCCGTGGGAAGCCGGGTTTTGTCAAACGGGTCCCAGTGCTCTGCTCCTCTCTTTTCACTCCTGCTGTCAGAAGCCCAGGGAGGATGGGAGGCCTTAGAACATGGCTGGGCACTGTGGTTTCTTCCAGAGAAGTGGAGGGCATTTGCTTTACCTTGCCACAACCACTTGGGATAGGGACTGCACCTCAGGAAAACTGTCTCCGTGGGAAGCCGGCTTTTTGCAAAGGGGTCATGGCCGTGGGGCTCGGGTGTCCCTCCGGCTCCCCAAAGCACAGGGACGAGGTGAGGGGCTTAGACCATGCCTGGGCAATGTTGTTTCTTACACCTGGGTGTGTGGCATTTTGTTGAGCTGGCTACCCCCACTTGGGATTGGTTTTCCACAGCAAGCGCCTATTGTTCGTCGGAAGCCGTTTTTGCCTCAGGGGTCTCCGGGCTGTGTTCGTTGGGGTTGAACTCCTGCTAGCAAAACCGCCGGGTTGAGGGAAGGGTTCAGACAGTGCCTGGGCCCTGTGGTCTCTTCCAGGTCAGTGTATGGCATTTCCTTCCCCTTGCCCCAGGCACCTGGGAGCATGTCTGCACGCGGAGAAAGACTTTCCCGTGGGAAGCCGGGTTTTGTCAAACGGGTCCCAGTGCTCTGCTCCTCTCTTTTCACTCCTGCTGCCAGAAGCCCAGGGAGGATGGGAGGGCTTAGAACATGGCTGGGCACTGTGGTTTCTTCCAGAGAAGTGGAGGGCATTTGCTTTACCTTGCCACAACCACTTGGGATAGGGTCTGCACCTCAGGAAAACTGTCTCCGTGGGAAGCCGGCGTTTTGCAAAGGGGTCTCAGGGCCGTGGGCCTCGGCGGTCCCTCCGGCTCCCCAAAGCACAGGGACGAGGTGAGGGGCTTAGACCATGCTTGGGCAATGTGGTTTCTTACACCTGGGTGTGTGGCATTTTGTTGAGCTGGCTACCCCCACTTGGGATAGGTGTTCCACAGCAAGCACCTATTGTTCGTTGGAAGCCGTTTTTGCCCCAGGGGTCTCCGGGCTGTGTTCGTTGGGGTTGAACTCCTGCTAGCAAAACCGCCGGCTTGAGGTAAGGGTTCAGACTGTGCCTGGGCCCTGTGGTCTCTTCCAGGTCAGTGTATGGCATTTCCTTCCCCTTGCCCCAGGCACCTGGGAGCATGTCTGCACGCGGAGAAAGACTGTCCCGTGGGAAGCCGGGTTTTGTCAAACGGGTCCCAGTGCTCTGCTACTCTCTTTTCACTCCTGCTGCCAGAAGCCCAGGGAGGATGGGACGGCTTAGAACATGGCTGGGCACTGTGGTTTCTTACAGAGAAGTGGAGGGCATTTGCTTTACCTTGCCACAACCACTTGGGATAGGGTCTGCACCTCAGGAAAACTGTTTCCGTGGGAAGCCGGCTTTTTGCAAAGGGGGTCTCAGGGTCGTTGGCCTCGGCTGTCACTCCGGCTCCCCAAAGCACAGGGACGAGGTGAGGGGCTTAGACCAAGCCTGGGCAATGTTGTTTCTTACACCTGGGTGTGCGGCATTTTGTTGAGCTGGCTACCCCCACTTGGGATAGGTGTTCCACAGCAAGCACCTATTGTTCGTTGGAAGCCGTTTTTGCCCCAGGGGTCTCCGGGCTGTGTTCGTTGGGGTTGAACTCCTGCTAGCAAAACCGCCGGGTTGAGGGAAGGGTTCAGACAGTGCCTGGGCCCTGTGGTCTCTTCCAGGTCAGTGTATGGCATTTCCTTCCCCTTGCCCCAGGCACCTGGGAGCATGTCTGCACGTGGAGAAAGACTTTCCCGTGGGAAGCCGGGTTTTGTCAAACGGGTCCCAGTGCTCTGCTCCTCTCTTTTCACTCCTGCTGCCAGAAGCCCAGGGAGGATGGGAGGGCTTAGAACATGGCTGGGCACTGTGGTTTCTTCCAGAGAAGTGGAGGGCATTTGCTTTACCTTGCCACAACCACTTGGGATAGGGTCTGCACCTCAGGAAAACTATCTCCATGGGAAGCCGGCTTTTTGCAAAGGGGTCTCAGGGCCGTGGGCCTCGGCTGTCCCTCCGGCTCCCCAAAGCACAGGGACGAGGTTAGGGGCTTAGACCATGCCTGGGCAATGTTGTTTCTTACACCTGGGTGTGTGGCATTTTGTTGAGCTGGCTACCCCACTTGGGATTGGTTTTCCACAGCAAGCGCCTATTGATCGTCGGAAGCCGTTTTTGCCTCAGGGGTCTCCAGGCTGTGTTCGTTGGGGTTGAACTCCTACTAGCAAAACCGCCGGGTTGAGGCAAGGGTTCAGACAGTGCCTGGGCCCTGTGGTCTCTTCCAGGTCAGTGTATGGCATTTCCTTCCCCTTGCCCCAGGCACCTGGGAGCATGTCTGCACGTGGAGAAAGACTTTCCCGTGGGAAGCCGGTTTTGGTCAAACGGGTCCCAGTGCTCTGCTCCTCTCTTTTCACTCCTGCTGTCAGAAGCCCAGGGAGGATAGGAGGGCTTAGAACATGGCTGGGCTCGGTGGTTTCTTCCAGAGAAGTGGAGGGCATTTGCTTTACCTTGCCACAACCACTTTGGATAGGTACTGCACCTCAGGAAAACTGTCTCCGTGGGAAGACGGCTTTTTGCAAAGGGGTCTCAGGGCCGTGGGGCTCGGGTGTCCATCCGGCTCCCCAAAGCACTGGGACGAGGTGAGGGGCTTAGACCAAGCCTGGGCAATGTTGTTTCTTACACCTGGGTGTGTGGCATTTTGTTGAGCTGGCTACCCCCACTTGAAATAGGTGTTCCACAGCAAGCACCTATTGTTCGTTGGAAGCCGTTTTTGCCCCAGGGGTCTCCGGGCTGTGTTCGTTGGGGTTGAACTCCTGCTAGCAAAACCGCCGGGTTGAGGGAAGGGTTCAGACTGTGCCTGGGCCCTGTGGTCTCTTCCAGGTCAGTGTATGGCATTTCCTTCCCCTTGCCCCAGGCACCTGGGAGCATGTCTGCACGCGGAGAAAGACTTTCCCGTGGGAAGCCGGGTTTTGTCAAACGGGTCCCAGTGCTCTGCTCCTCTCTTTTCACTCCTGCTGCCAGAAGCCCAGGGAGGATGGGAGGGCTTAGAACATGGCTGGGCACTGTGGTTTCTTCCAGAGAAGTGGAGGGCATTTGCTTTACCTTGCCACAACCACTTGGGATAGGGACTGCACCTCAGGAAAACTGTCTCCGTGGGAAGCCGGCTTTTTGCAAAGGGGTCTCAGGGCCGTGGGCTTCGGTGTCCCTCCGGCTCCCCAAAGCACAGGGACGAGGTGAGGGGCTTAGACCATGCCTGGGCAATGTTGTTTCTTACACCTGGGTGTGTGGCATTTTGTTGAGCTGGCTATCCCACTTGGGATTGGTTTTCCACAGCAAGCGCCTATTGTTCGTCGGAAGCCGTTTTTGCCTCAGGGGTCACCGGGCTGTGTTCGTTGGGGTTGAACTCCTGCTAGCAAAACCGCCGGCTTGAGGGAAGGGTTCAGACAGTGCCTGGGCCCTGTGGTCTCTTCCAGGTCAGTGTATGGCATTTCCTTCCCCTTGCCCCAGGCACCTGGGAGCATGTCTGCACGCGGAGAAAGACTTTCCCGTGGGAAGCCGGGTTTTGTCAAACGGGTCCCAGTGCTCTGCTCCTCTCTTTTCACTCCTGCTGTCAGAAGCCCAGGGAGGATGGGAGGGCTTAGAACATGGCTGGGCACTGTGGTTTCTTCCAGAGAAGTGGAGGGCATTTGCTTTACCTTGCCACAACCACTTGGGATAGGGACTGCACCTCAGGAAAACTGTCTCCGTGGGAAGCCGGCTTTTTGCAAAGGGGTCATGGCCGTGGGGCTCGGGTGTCCCTCCGGCTCCCCAAAGCACAGGGACGAGGTGAGGGGCTTAGACCATGCCTGGGCAATGTTGTTTCTTACACCTGGGTGTGTGGCATTTTGTTGAGCTGGCTACCCCCACTTGGGATTGGTTTTCCACAGCAAGCGCCTATTGTTCGTCGGAAGCCGTTTTTGCCTCAGGGGTCTCCGGGCTGTGTTCGTTGGGGTTGAACTCCTGCTAGCAAAACCGCCGGCTTGAGGGAAGGGTTCAGACAGTGCCTGGGCCCTGTGGTCTCTTCCAGGTCAGTGTATGGCATTTCCTTCCCCTTGCCCCAGGCACCTGGGAGCATGTCTGCACGCGGAGAAAGACTTTCCCGTGGGAAGCCGGGTTTTGTCAAACGGGTCCCAGTGCTCTGCTCCTCTCTTTTCACTCCTGCTGCCAGAAACCCAGGGAGGATGGGAGGGCTTAGAACATGGCTGGGCACTGTGGTTTCTTCCAGAGAAGTGGAGGGCATTTGCTTTACCTTGCCACAACCACTTGGGATAGGGTCTGCACCTCAGGAAAACAGTATCCGTGGGAAGCCAGCATTTTGCAAAGGGGTCTCAGGGCCGTGGGCCTCGGCGGTCCCTCCGGCTCCCCAAAGCACAGGGACGAGGTGAGGGGCTTAGACCATGCTTGGGCAATGTTGTTTCTTACACCTGGGTGTGTGGCATTTTGTTGAGCTGGCTACCCCCACTTGGGATAGGTGTTCCACAGCAAGCACCTATTGTTCGTTGGAAGCCGTTTTTGCCCCAGGGGTCTCCGGGCTGTGTTCGTTGGGGTTGAACTCCTGCTAGCAAAACCGCCGGATTGAGGGAAGGGTTCAGACTGTGCCTGGGCCCTGTGGTCTCTTCCAGGTCAGTGTATGGCATTTCCTTCCCCTTGCCCCAGGCACCTGGGAGCATGTCTGCACGCGGAGAAAGACTGTCCCGTGGGAAGCCGGGTTTTGTCAAACGGGTCCCAGTGCTCTGCTCCTCTCTTTTCACTCCTGCTGCCAGAAGCCCAGGGAGGATGGGAGGGCTTAGAACATGGCTGGGCACTGTGGTTTCTTCCAGAGAAGTGGAGGGCATTTGCTTTACCTTGCCACAACCACTTTGGATAGGTACTGCACCTCAGGAAAACTGTCTCCGTGGGAAGCCGGCTTTTTGCAAAGGGGTCTCAGGGCCGTGGGCCTCGGGTGTCCCTCCGGCTCCCCAAAGCACAGGGACGAGGTGAGGGGCTTAGACCATGTCTGGGCAGTGTTGTTTCTTACACCTGGGTGTGTGGCATTTTGTTGAGCTGGCTACCCTCACTTGGGATTGGTTTTCCACAGCAAGCGCCTATTGTTCGTCAGAAGCCGTTTTTGCCTCAGGGGTCTCCGGGCTGTGTTCGTTGGGGTTGAACTCCTGCTAGCAAAACCGCCGGGTTGAGGGAAGGGTTCAGACTGTGCCTGGGCCCTGTGGTCTCTTCCAGGTCAGTGTATGGCATTTCCTTCCCCTTGCCCCAGGCACCTGGGAGCATGTCTGCACGCGGAGAAAGACTTTCCCGTGGGAAGCCGGGTTTTGTCAAACGGGTCCCAGTGCTCTGCTCCTCTCTTTTCACTCCTGCTGCCAGAAGCCCAGGGAGGATGGGAGGGCTTAGAACATGGCTGGGCACTGTGGTTTCTTCCAGAGAAGTGGAGGGCATTTGCTTTACCTTGCCACAACCACTTGGGATAGGGACTGCACCTCAGGAAAACTGTCTCCGTGGGAAGCCGGCTTTTTGCAAAGGGGTCTCAGGGCCGTGGGGCTCGGCGGTCCCTCCGGCTCCCCAAAGCACAGGGACGACGTGAGGGGCTTAGACCATGCTTGGGCAATGTTGTTTCTTACACCTGGGTGTGTGGCATTTTGTTGAGCTGGCTACCCCCACTTGGGATAGGTGTTCCACAGCAAGCACCTATTGTTCCTCGGAAGCCGTTTTTGCCCCAGGGGTCTCCGGGCTGTGTTCGTTGGGGTTGAACTCCTGCTAGGAAAACCGCCGGCTTGAGGGAAGTGTTCAGACTGTGCCTGGGCCCTGTGGTCTCTTCCAGGTCAGTGTATGGCATTTCCTTCCCCTTGCCCCAGGCACCTGGGAGCATGTCTGCACGCGGAGAAAGACTTTCCCGTGGAAAGCCGGGTTTTGTCAAACGGGTCCCAGTGCTCTGCTCCTCTCTTTTCACTCCTGCTGTCAGAAGCCCAGGGAGGATGGGAGGGCTTAGAACATGGCTGGGCACTGTGGTTTCTTCCAGAGAAGTGGAGGGCATTTGCTTTACCTTGCCACAACCACTTGGGATAGGGTCTGCACCTCAGGAAAACTCTTTCCGTGGGAACCCGGCTTTTTGCAAAGGGGTCTCAGGGCCGTGGGCCTCGGCTGTCCCTCCGGCTCCCCAAAGCACAGGGACGAGGTGAGGGGCTTAGACCAACCCTGGGCAATGTTGTTTCTTACACCTGGGTGTGTGGCATTTTGTTGAGCTGGCTTCCCCCACTTGGGATAGGTGTTCCACAGCAAGCACCTATTGATCGTCGGAAGCCGTTTTTGCCCCAGGGGTCTACGGGCTGTGTTCGTTGGGGTTGAACTCCTGCTAGCAAAACCGCCGGGTTGAGGGCAGGGTTCAGACTGTGCCTGGGCCCTGTGGTCTCTTCCAGGTCAGTGTATGGCATTTCCTTCCCCTTGCCACAGGCACCTGGGAGCATGTCTGCACGTGGAGAAAGACTTTCCCGTGGGAAGCCGGGTTTTGTCAAACGGGTCCCAGTGCTCTGCTCCTCTCTTTTCACTCCTGCTGCCAGAAGCCCAGGGAGGATGGGAGGGCTTAGAACATGGTTGGGCACTGTGGTTTCTTCCAGAGAAGTGGAGGGCATTTGCTTTACCTTGCCACAACCACTTGGGATAGGGACTGCACCTCAGGAAAACTGTCTCCGTGGGAAGCCGGCTTTTTGCAAAGGGGTCTCAGGGCCGTGGGGCTCGGGTGTCCCTCCGGCTCCCCAAAGCACAGGGACGAGGTGAGGGGCTTAGACCATGCCTGGGCAATGTTGTTTCTTACACCTGGGTGTGTGGCATTTTGTTGAGCTGGCTACCCCCACTTGGGATTGGTTTTCCACAGCAAGCGCCTATTGTATGTCGGAAGCCGTTTTTGCCTCAGGGGTCTCCGGGCTGTGTTCGTTGGGGTTGAACTCCTGCTAGCAAAACCGCCGGGTTGAGGGAAGGGTTCAGACAGTGCCTGGGCCCTGTGGTCTCTTCCAGGTCTGTGTATGGCATTTCCTTCCCCTTGCCCCAGGCACCTGGGAGCATGTCTGCACGCGGAGAAAGACTTTCCCGTGGGAAGCCGGGTTTTGTCAAACGGGTCCCAGTGCTCTGCTCCTCTCTTTTCACTCCTGCTGCCAGAAGCCCAGGGAGGATGGGAGGGCTTAGAACATGGCTGGGCACTGTGGTTTCTTCCAGAGAAGTGGAGGGCATTTGCTTTACCTTGCCACAACCAGTTGGGATAGGGTCTGCACCTCAGGAAAACTCTTTCCGTGGGAACCCGGCTTTTTGCAAAGGGGGCTCAGGGCCGTGGGCCTCGGCTGTCCCTCCGGCTCCCCAAAGCACAGGGACGAGGTGAGGGGCTTAGACCAAGCCTGGGCAATGTTGTTTCTTACACCTGGGTGTGTGGCATTTTGTTGAGCTGGCTTCCCCCACTTGGGATAGGTGTTCCACAGCAAGCACCTATTGATCGTCGGAAGCCGTTTTTGCCCCAGGGGTCTACGGGCTGTGTTCGTTGGGGTTGAACTCCTGCTAGCAAAACCGCCGGGTTGAGGGCAGGGTTCAGACTGTGCCTGGGCCCTGTGGTCTCTTCCAGGTCAGAGTATGGCATTTCCTTCCCCTTGCCACAGGCACCTGGGAGCATGTCTGCACGTGGAGAAAGACTTTCCCGTGGGAAGCCGGGTTTTGTCAAACGGGTCCCAGTGCTCTGCTCCTCTCTTTTCACTCCTGCTGCCAGAAGCCCAGGGAGGATGGGAGGGCTTAGAACATGGTTGGGCACTGTGGTTTCTTCCAGAGAAGTGGAGGGCATTTGCTTTACCTTGCCACAACTACTTGGGATAGGGTCTGCACCTCAGGAAAACTGTCTCCGTGGGAAGCCGGCTTTTTGCAAAGGGGTCTCAGGGCCGTGTGCCTCGGCTGTCCCTCCGGCTCCCCAAAGCACAGGGACGAGGTGAGGGGCTTAGACCATGCCTGGGCAATGTTGTTTCTTACACCTGGGTGTGTGGCATTTTGTTGAGCTGGCTATCCCACTTGGGATTGGTTTTCCACAGCAAGCGCCTATTGTTCGTCGGAAGCCGTTTTTGCCTCAGGGGTCTCCGGGCTGTGTTCGTTGGGGTTGAACTCCTGCTAGCAAAACCGCCGGCTTGAGGGAAGGGTTCAGACAGTGCCTGGGCCCTGTGGTCTCTTCCAGGTCAGTGTATGGCATTTCCTTCCCCTTGCCACAGGCACCTGGGAGCATGTCTGCACGTGGAGAAAGACTTTCCCGTGGGAAGCCAGTTTTGGTCAAACGGGTCCCAGTGCTCTGCTCCTCTCTTTTCACTCCTGCTGTCAGAAGCCCAGGGAGGATAGGAGGGCTTAGAACATGGCTGGGCACTGTGGTTTCTTCCAGAGAAGTGGAGGGCATTTGCTTTACCTTGCCACAACCACTTTGGATAGGTACTGCACCTCAGGAAAACTGTCTCCGTGGGAAGCCGGCTTTTTACAAAGGGGTCTCAGGGCCGTGGGGCTCGGGTGTCCCTCCGGCTCCCCAAAGCACAGGGACGAGGTGAGGGGCTTAGACCATGCCTGGGCAATGTTGTTTCTTACACCTGGGTGTGTGGCATTTTGTTGAGCTGGCTACCCCCACTTGGGATTGGTTTTCCACAGCAAGCGCCTATTGTTCGTCGGAAGCCGTTTTTGCCTCAGGGGTCTCCGGGCTGTGTTCGTTGGGGTTGAACTCATGCTAGCAAAACCGCCGGGTTGAGGGAAGGGTTCAGACTGTGCCTGGGCCCTGTGGTCTCTTCCAGGTCAGTGTATGGCATTTCCTTCCCCTTGCCCCAGGCACCTGGGAGCATGTCTGCACGCGGAGAAAGACTTTCCCGTGGGAAGCCGGGTTTTGTCAAACGGGTCCCAGTGCTCTGCTCCTCTCTTTTCACTCCTGCTGTCAGAAGCCCAGGGAGGATGGGAGGCCTTAGAACATGGCTGGGCACTGTGGTTTCTTCCAGAGAAGTGGAGGGCATTTGCTTTACCTTGCCACAACCACTTGGGATAGGGACTGCACCTCAGGAAAACTGTCTCCGTGGGAAGCCGGCTTTTTGCAAAGGGGTCATGGCCGTGGGGCTCGGGTGTCCCTCCGGCTCCCCAAAGCACAGGGACGAGGTGAGGGGCTTAGACCATGCCTGGGCAATGTTGTTTCTTACACCTGGGTGTGTGGCATTTTGTTGAGCTGGCTACCCCCACTTGGGATTGGTTTTCCACAGCAAGCGCCTATTGTTCGTCGGAAGCCGTTTTTGCCTCAGGGGTCTCCGGGCTGTGTTCGTTGGGGTTGAACTCCTGCTAGCAAAACCGCCGGGTTGAGGGAAGGGTTCAGACAGTGCCTGGGCCCTGTGGTCTCTTCCAGGTCAGTGTATGGCATTTCCTTCCCCTTGCCCCAGGCACCTGGGAGCATGTCTGCACGCGGAGAAAGACTTTCCCGTGGGAAGCCGGGTTTTGTCAAACGGGTCCCAGTGCTCTGCTCCTCTCTTTTCACTCCTGCTGCCAGAAGCCCAGGGAGGATGGGAGGGCTTAGAACATGGCTGGGCACTGTGGTTTCTTCCAGAGAAGTGGAGGGCATTTGCTTTACCTTGCCACAACCACTTGGGATAGGGTCTGCACCTCAGGAAAACTGTCTCCGTGGGAAGCCGGCGTTTTGCAAAGGGGTCTCAGGGCCGTGGGCCTCGGCGGTCCCTCCGGCTCCCCAAAGCACAGGGACGAGGTGAGGGGCTTAGACCATGCTTGGGCAATGTGGTTTCTTACACCTGGGTGTGTGGCATTTTGTTGAGCTGGCTACCCCCACTTGGGATAGGTGTTCCACAGCAAGCACCTATTGTTCGTTGGAAGCCGTTTTTGCCCCAGGGGTCTCCGGGCTGTGTTCGTTGGGGTTGAACTCCTGCTAGCAAAACCGCCGGCTTGAGGTAAGGGTTCAGACTGTGCCTGGGCCCTGTGGTCTCTTCCAGGTCAGTGTATGGCATTTCCTTCCCCTTGCCCCAGGCACCTGGGAGCATGTCTGCACGCGGAGAAAGACTGTCCCGTGGGAAGCCGGGTTTTGTCAAACGGGTCCCAGTGCTCTGCTACTCTCTTTTCACTCCTGCTGCCAGAAGCCCAGGGAGGATGGGACGGCTTAGAACATGGCTGGGCACTGTGGTTTCTTACAGAGAAGTGGAGGGCATTTGCTTTACCTTGCCACAACCACTTGGGATAGGGTCTGCACCTCAGGAAAACTGTTTCCGTGGGAAGCCGGCTTTTTGCAAAGGGGGTCTCAGGGTCGTTGGCCTCGGCTGTCACTCCGGCTCCCCAAAGCACAGGGACGAGGTGAGGGGCTTAGACCAAGCCTGGGCAATGTTGTTTCTTACACCTGGGTGTGCGGCATTTTGTTGAGCTGGCTACCCCCACTTGGGATAGGTGTTCCACAGCAAGCACCTATTGTTCGTTGGAAGCCGTTTTTGCCCCAGGGGTCTCCGGGCTGTGTTCGTTGGGGTTGAACTCCTGCTAGCAAAACCGCCGGGTTGAGGGAAGGGTTCAGACAGTGCCTGGGCCCTGTGGTCTCTTCCAGGTCAGTGTATGGCATTTCCTTCCCCTTGCCCCAGGCACCTGGGAGCATGTCTGCACGTGGAGAAAGACTTTCCCGTGGGAAGCCGGGTTTTGTCAAACGGGTCCCAGTGCTCTGCTCCTCTCTTTTCACTCCTGCTGCCAGAAGCCCAGGGAGGATGGGAGGGCTTAGAACATGGCTGGGCACTGTGGTTTCTTCCAGAGAAGTGGAGGGCATTTGCTTTACCTTGCCACAACCACTTGGGATAGGGTCTGCACCTCAGGAAAACTATCTCCATGGGAAGCCGGCTTTTTGCAAAGGGGTCTCAGGGCCGTGGGCCTCGGCTGTCCCTCCGGCTCCCCAAAGCACAGGGACGAGGTTAGGGGCTTAGACCATGCCTGGGCAATGTTGTTTCTTACACCTGGGTGTGTGGCATTTTGTTGAGCTGGCTACCCCACTTGGGATTGGTTTTCCACAGCAAGCGCCTATTGATCGTCGGAAGCCGTTTTTGCCTCAGGGGTCTCCAGGCTGTGTTCGTTGGGGTTGAACTCCTACTAGCAAAACCGCCGGGTTGAGGCAAGGGTTCAGACAGTGCCTGGGCCCTGTGGTCTCTTCCAGGTCAGTGTATGGCATTTCCTTCCCCTTGCCCCAGGCACCTGGGAGCATGTCTGCACGTGGAGAAAGACTTTCCCGTGGGAAGCCGGTTTTGGTCAAACGGGTCCCAGTGCTCTGCTCCTCTCTTTTCACTCCTGCTGTCAGAAGCCCAGGGAGGATAGGAGGGCTTAGAACATGGCTGGGCACTGTGGTTTCTTCCAGAGAAGTGGAGGGCATTTGCTTTACCTTGCCACAACCACTTTGGATAGGTACTGCACCTCAGGAAAACTGTCTCCGTGGGAAGACGGCTTTTTGCAAAGGGGTCTCAGGGCCGTGGGGCTCGGGTGTCCATCCGGCTCCCCAAAGCACTGGGACGAGGTGAGGGGCTTAGACCAAGCCTGGGCAATGTTGTTTCTTACACCTGGGTGTGTGGCATTTTGTTGAGCTGGCTACCCCCACTTGAAATAGGTGTTCCACAGCAAGCACCTATTGTTCGTTGGAAGCCGTTTTTGCCCCAGGGGTCTCCGGGCTGTGTTCGTTGGGGTTGAACTCCTGCTAGCAAAACCGCCGGGTTGAGGGAAGGGTTCAGACTGTGCCTGGGCCCTGTGGTCTCTTCCAGGTCAGTGTATGGCATTTCCTTCCCCTTGCCCCAGGCACCTGGGAGCATGTCTGCACGCGGAGAAAGACTTTCCCGTGGGAAGCCGGGTTTTGTCAAACGGGTCCCAGTGCTCTGCTCCTCTCTTTTCACTCCTGCTGCCAGAAGCCCAGGGAGGATGGGAGGGCTTAGAACATGGCTGGGCACTGTGGTTTCTTCCAGAGAAGTGGAGGGCATTTGCTTTACCTTGCCACAACCACTTGGGATAGGGACTGCACCTCAGGAAAACTGTCTCCGTGGGAAGCCGGCTTTTTGCAAAGGGGTCTCAGGGCCGTGGGCTTCGGTGTCCCTCCGGCTCCCCAAAGCACAGGGACGAGGTGAGGGGCTTAGACCATGCCTGGGCAATGTTGTTTCTTACACCTGGGTGTGTGGCATTTTGTTGAGCTGGCTATCCCACTTGGGATTGGTTTTCCACAGCAAGCGCCTATTGTTCGTCGGAAGCCGTTTTTGCCTCAGGGGTCACCGGGCTGTGTTCGTTGGGGTTGAACTCCTGCTAGCAAAACCGCCGGCTTGAGGGAAGGGTTCAGACAGTGCCTGGGCCCTGTGGTCTCTTCCAGGTCAGTGTATGGCATTTCCTTCCCCTTGCCCCAGGCACCTGGGAGCATGTCTGCACGCGGAGAAAGACTTTCCCGTGGGAAGCCGGGTTTTGTCAAACGGGTCCCAGTGCTCTGCTCCTCTCTTTTCACTCCTGCTGTCAGAAGCCCAGGGAGGATGGGAGGGCTTAGAACATGGCTGGGCACTGTGGTTTCTTCCAGAGAAGTGGAGGGCATTTGCTTTACCTTGCCACAACCACTTGGGATAGGGACTGCACCTCAGGAAAACTGTCTCCGTGGGAAGCCGGCTTTTTGCAAAGGGGTCATGGCCGTGGGGCTCGGGTGTCCCTCCGGCTCCCCAAAGCACAGGGACGAGGTGAGGGGCTTAGACCATGCCTGGGCAATGTTGTTTCTTACACCTGGGTGTGTGGCATTTTGTTGAGCTGGCTACCCCCACTTGGGATTGGTTTTCCACAGCAAGCGCCTATTGTTCGTCGGAAGCCGTTTTTGCCTCAGGGGTCTCCGGGCTGTGTTCGTTGGGGTTGAACTCCTGCTAGCAAAACCGCCGGCTTGAGGGAAGGGTTCAGACAGTGCCTGGGCCCTGTGGTCTCTTCCAGGTCAGTGTATGGCATTTCCTTCCCCTTGCCCCAGGCACCTGGGAGCATGTCTGCACGCGGAGAAAGACTTTCCCGTGGGAAGCCGGGTTTTGTCAAACGGGTCCCAGTGCTCTGCTCCTCTCTTTTCACTCCTGCTGCCAGAAACCCAGGGAGGATGGGAGGGCTTAGAACATGGCTGGGCACTGTGGTTTCTTCCAGAGAAGTGGAGGGCATTTGCTTTACCTTGCCACAACCACTTGGGATAGGGTCTGCACCTCAGGAAAACAGTATCCGTGGGAAGCCAGCATTTTGCAAAGGGGTCTCAGGGCCGTGGGCCTCGGCGGTCCCTCCGGCTCCCCAAAGCACAGGGACGAGGTGAGGGGCTTAGACCATGCTTGGGCAATGTTGTTTCTTACACCTGGGTGTGTGGCATTTTGTTGAGCTGGCTACCCCCACTTGGGATAGGTGTTCCACAGCAAGCACCTATTGTTCGTTGGAAGCCGTTTTTGCCCCAGGGGTCTCCGGGCTGTGTTCGTTGGGGTTGAACTCCTGCTAGCAAAACCGCCGGATTGAGGGAAGGGTTCAGACTGTGCCTGGGCCCTGTGGTCTCTTCCAGGTCAGTGTATGGCATTTCCTTCCCCTTGCCCCAGGCACCTGGGAGCATGTCTGCACGCGGAGAAAGACTGTCCCGTGGGAAGCCGGGTTTTGTCAAACGGGTCCCAGTGCTCTGCTCCTCTCTTTTCACTCCTGCTGCCAGAAGCCCAGGGAGGATGGGAGGGCTTAGAACATGGCTGGGCACTGTGGTTTCTTCCAGAGAAGTGGAGGGCATTTGCATTACCTTGCCACAACCACTTGGGATAGGGTCTGCACCTCAGGAAAACTGTTTCCGTGGGAAGCCGGCTTTTTGCAAAGGGGGCCTCAAGGTCGTTGGCCTCGGCTGTCCCTCCGGCTCCCCATAGCACAGCGACGAGGTGAGGGGCTTAGACCAAGCCTGGGCAAAGTTGTTTCTTACACCTGGGTGTGTGGCATTTTCTTGAGCTGGCTACCCCCACTTGGGATAGGTGTTCCACAGCAAGCACCTATTGTTCGTTGGAAGCCGTTTTTGCCCCAGGGGTCTCCGGGCTGTGTTCGTTGGGGTTGAACTCCTGCTAGCAAAACCGCCGGGTTGAGGGAAGGGTTCAGACTGTGCCTGGGACCTGTGGTCTCTTCCAGGTCAGTGTATGGCATTTCCTTCCCGTTGCCCCAGGCACCTGGGAGCATGTCTGCACGCGGAGAAAGACTTTCCCGTGGGAAGCCGGGTTTTGTCAAACGGGTCCCAGTGCTCTGCTCCTCTCTTTTCACTCCTGCTGCCAGAAGCCCAGGGAGGATGGGAGGGCTTAGAACATGGCTGGGCACTGTGGTTTCTTCCAGAGAAGTGGAAGGCATTTGCTTTACCTTGACACAACCACTTGGGAAAGGGTCTGCACCTCAGGAAAACTGTCTCCGTGGGAAACCGGCTTTTTGCAAAGGGGTCTCAGGGCCGTGGGCCTCGGCGGTCCCTCCGGCTCCCCAAAGCACAGGGACGAGGTGAGGGGCTTAGACCATGCTTGGGCAATGTTGTTTCTTACACCTGGGTGTGTGGCATTTTGTTGAGCTGGCTACCCCCACTTGGGATAGGTGTTCCACAGCAAGCACCTATTGTTCCTCGGAAGCCGTTTTTGCCCCAGGGGTCTACGGGCTGTGTTCGTTGGGGTTGAACTCCTGCTAGCAAAACCGCCGGCTTGAGGGAAGTGTTCAGACTGTGCCTGGGCCCTGTGGTCTCTTCCAGGTCAGTGTATGGCATTTCCTTCCCCTTGCCCCAGGCACCTGGGAGCATGTCTGCACGCGGAGAAAGACTTTCCCGTGGAAAGCCGGGTTTTGTCAAACGGGTCCCAGTGCTCTGCTCCTCTCTTTTCACTCCTGCTGCCAGAAGCCCAGGGAGGATGGGAGGGCTTAGAACATGGTTGGGCACTGTGGTTTCTTCCAGAGAAGTGGAGGGCATTTGCTTTACCTTGCCACAACTACTTGGGATAGGGTCTGCACCTCAGGAAAACTGTCTCCGTGGGAAGCCGGCTTTTTGCAAAGGGGTCTCAGGGCCGTGTGCCTCGGCTGTCCCTCCGGCTCCCCAAAGCACAGGGACGAGGTGAGGGGCTTAGACCATGCCTGGGCAATGTTGTTTCTTACACCTGGGTGTGTGGCATTTTGTTGAGCTGGCTATCCCACTTGGGATTGGTTTTCCACAGCAAGCGCCTATTGTTCGTCGGAAGCCGTTTTTGCCTCAGGGGTCTCCGGGCTGTGTTCGTTGGGGTTGAACTCCTGCTAGCAAAACCGCCGGCTTGAGGGAAGGGTTCAGACAGTGCCTGGGCCCTGTGGTCTCTTCCAGGTCAGTGTATGGCATTTCCTTCCCCTTGCCACAGGCACCTGCGAGCATGTCTGCACGTGGAGAAAGACTTTCCCGTGGGAAGCCGGTTTTGGTCAAACGGGTCCCAGTGCTCTGCTCCTCTCTTTTCTCTCCTGCTGTCAGAAGCCCAGGGAGGATAGGAGGGCTTAGAACATGGCTGGGCACTGTGGTTTCTTCCAGAGAAGTGGAGGGCATTTGCTTTACCTTGCCACAACCACTTTGGATAGGTACTGCACCTCAGGAAAACTGTCTCCGTGGGAAGCCGGCTTTTTGCAAAGGGGTCTCAGGGCCGTGGGGCTCGGGTGTCCCTCCGGCTCCCCAAAGCACAGGGACGAGGTGAGGGGCTTAGACCATGCCTGGGCAATGTTGTTTCTTACACCTGGGTGTGTGGCATTTTGTTGAGCTGGCTACCCCACTTGGGATTGGTTTTCCACAGCAAGCGCCTATTGTTCGTCGGAAGCCGTTTTTGCCTCAGGGGTCTCCGGGCTGTGTTCGTTGGGGTTGAACTCCTGCTAGCAAAACCGCCGGGTTGAGGGAAGGGTTCAGACTGTGCCTGGGCCCTGTGGTCTCTTCCAGGTCAGTGTATGGCATTTCCTTCCCCTTGCCCCAGGCACCTGGGAGCATGTCTGCACGCGGAGAAAGACTTTCCCGTGGGAAGCCGGGTTTTGTCAAACGGGTCCCAGTGCTCTGCTCCTCTCTTTTCACTCCTGCTGCCAGAAGCCCAGGGAGGATGGGAGGGCTTAGAACATGGCTGGGCACTGTGGTTTCTTCCAGAGAAGTGGAGGGCATTTGCTTTACCTTGCCACAACCACTTGGGATAGGGACTGCACCTCAGGAAAACTGTCTCCGTGGGAAGCCGGCTTTTTGCAAAGGGGTCATGGCCGTGGGGCTCGGGTGTCCCTCCGGCTCCCCAAAGCACAGGGACGAGGTGAGGGGCTTAGACCATGCCTGGGCAATGTTGTTTCTTACACCTGGGTGTGTGGCATTTTGTTGAGCTGGCTTCCCCCACTTGGGATAGGTGTTCCACAGCAAGCACCTATTCATCGTCGGAAGCCGTTTTTGCCCCAGGGGTCTACGGGCTGTGTTCGTTGGGGTTGAACTCCTGCTAGCAAAACCGCCGGGTTGAGGGAAGGGTTCAGACTGTGCCTGGGCCCTGTGGTCTCTTCCAGGTCAGTGTATGGCATTTCCTTCCCCTTGCCACAGGCACCTGGGAGCATGTCTGCACGTGGAGAAAGACTTTCCCGTGGGAAGCCGGGTTTTGTCAAACGGGTCCCAGTGCTCTGCTCCTCTCTTTTCACTCCTGCTGCCAGAAGCCCAGGGAGGATGGGAGGGCTTAGAACATGGTTGGGCACTGTGGTTTCTTCCAGAGAAGTGGAGGGCATTTGCTTTACCTTGCCACAACTACTTGGGATAGGGTCTGCACCTCAGGAAAACTGTCTCCGTGGGAAGCCGGCTTTTTGCAAAGGGGTCTCAGGGCCGTGGGCCTCGGGTGTCCCTCCGGCTCCCCAAAGCACAGGGACGAGGTGAGGGGCTTAGACCATGCCTGGGCAATGTTGTTTCTTACACCTGGGTGTGTGGCATTTTGTTGAGCTGGCTACCCCCACTTGGGATTGGTTTTCCACAGCAAGCGCCTATTGTTCGTCGGAAGCCGTTTTTGCCTCAGGGGTCTCCGGGCTGTGTTCGTTGGGGTTGAACTCCTGCTAGCAAAACCGCCGGCTTGAGGGAAGGGTTCAGACAGTGCCTGGGCCCTGTGGTCTCTTCCAGGTCAGTGTATGGCATTTCCTTCCCCTTGCCCCAGGCACCTGGGAGCATGTCTGCACGCGGAGAAAGACTTTCCCGTGGGAAGCCGGGTTTTGTCAAACGGGTCCCAGTGCTCTGCTCCTCTCTTTTCACTCCTGCTGCCAGAAACCCAGGGAGGATGGGAGGGCTTAGAACATGGCTGGGCACTGTGGTTTCTTCCAGAGAAGTGGAGGGCATTTGCTTTTCCTTGCCACAACCACTTGGGATAGGGTCTGCACCTCAGGAAAACAGTATCCGTGGGAAGCCAGCATTTTGCAAAGGGGTCTCAGGGCCGTGGGCCTCGGCGGTCCCTCCGGCTCCCCAAAGCACAGGGACGAGGTGAGGGGCTTAGACCATGCTTGGGCAATGTTGTTTCTTACACCTGGGTGTGTGGCATTTTGTTGAGCTGGCTACCCCCACTTGGGATAGGTGTTCCACAGCAAGCACCTATTGTTCGTTGGAAGCCGTTTTTGCCCCAGGGGTCTCCGGGCTGTGTTCGTTGGGGTTGAACTCCTGCTAGCAAAACCGCCGGCTTGAGGGAAGGGTTCAGACTGTGCCTGGGCCCTGTGGTCTCTTCCAGGTCAGTGTATGGCATTTCCTTCCCCTTGCCCCAGGCACCTGGGAGCATGTCTGCACGCGGAGAAAGACTGTCCCGTGGGAAGCCGGGTTTTGTCAAACGGGTCCCAGTGCTCTGCTCCTCTCTTTTCACTCCTGCTGCCAGAAGCCCAGGGAGGATGGGAGGGCTTAGAACATGGCTGGGCACTGTGGTTTCTTCCAGAGAAGTGGAGGGCATTTGCATTACCTTGCCACAACCACTTGGGATAGGGTCTGCACCTCAGGAAAACTGTTTCCGTGGGAAGCCGGCTTTTTGCAAAGGGGGCCTCAAGGTCGTTGGCCTCGGCTGTCCCTCCGGCTCCCCATAGCACAGCGACGAGGTGAGGGGCTTAGACCAAGCCTGGGCAAAGTTGTTTCTTACACCTGGGTGTGTGGCATTTTCTTGAGCTGGCTACCCCCACTTGGGATAGGTGTTCCACAGCAAGCACCTATTGTTCGTTGGAAGCCGTTTTTGCCCCAGGGGTCTCCGGGCTGTGTTCGTTGGGGTTGAACTCCTGCTAGCAAAACCGCCGGGTTGAGGGAAGGGTTCAGACTGTGCCTGGGACCTGTGGTCTCTTCCAGGTCAGTGTATGGCATTTCCTTCCCGTTGCCCCAGGCACCCGGGAGCATGTCTGCACGCGGAGAAAGACTTTCCCGTGGGAAGCCGGGTTTTGTCAAACGGGTCCCAGTGCTCTGCTCCTCTCTTTTCACTCCTGCTGCCAGAAGCCCAGGGAGGATGGGAGGGCTTAGAACATGGCTGGGCACTGTGGTTTCTTCCAGAGAAGTGGAAGGCATTTGCTTTACCTTGACACAACCACTTGGGAAAGGGTCTGCACCTCAGGAAAACTGTCTCCGTGGGAAACCGGCTTTTTGCAAAGGGGTCTCAGGGCCGTGGGCCTCGGCGGTCCCTCCGACTCCCCAAAGCACAGGGACGAGGTGAGGGGCTTAGACCATGCTTGGGCAATGTTGTTTCTTACACCTGGGTGTGTGGCATTTTGTTGAGCTGGCTACCCCCACTTGGGATAGGTGTTCCACAGCAAGCACCTATTGTTCCTCGGAAGCCGTTTTTGCCCCAGGGGTCTACGGGCTGTGTTCGTTGGGGTTGAACTCCTGCTAGCAAAACCGCCGGCTTGAGGGAAGTGTTCAGACTGTGCCTGGGCCCTGTGGTCTCTTCCAGGTCAGTGTATGGCATTTCCTTCCCCTTGCCCCAGGCACCTGGGAGCATGTCTGCACGCGGAGAAAGACTTTCCCGTGGAAAGCCGGGTTTTGTCAAACGGGTCCCAGTGCTCTGCTCCTCTCTTTTCACTCCTGCTGCCAGAAGCCCAGGGAGGATGGGAGGGCTTAGAACATGGTTGGGCACTGTGGTTTCTTCCAGAGAAGTGGAGGGCATTTGCTTTACCTTGCCACAACTACTTGGGATAGGGTCTGCACCTCAGGAAAACTGTCTCCGTGGGAAGCCGGCTTTTTGCAAAGGGGTCTCAGGGCCGTGTGCCTCGGCTGTCCCTCCGGCTCCCCAAAGCACAGGGACGAGGTGAGGGGCTTAGACCATGCCTGGGCAATGTTGTTTCTTACACCTGGGTGTGTGGCATTTTGTTGAGCTGGCTATCCCACTTGGGATTGGTTTTCCACAGCAAGCGCCTATTGTTCGTCGGAAGCCGTTTTTGCCTCAGGGGTCTCCGGGCTGTGTTCGTTGGGGTTGAACTCCTGCTAGCAAAACCGCCGGCTTGAGGGAAGGGTTCAGACAGTGCCTGGGCCCTGTGGTCTCTTCCAGGTCAGTGTATGGCATTTCCTTCCCCTTGCCACAGGCACCTGCGAGCATGTCTGCACGTGGAGAAAGACTTTCCCGTGGGAAGCCGGTTTTGGTCAAACGGGTCCCAGTGCTCTGCTCCTCTCTTTTCTCTCCTGCTGTCAGAAGCCCAGGGAGGATAGGAGGGCTTAGAACATGGCTGGGCACTGTGGTTTCTTCCAGAGAAGTGGAGGGCATTTGCTTTACCTTGCCACAACCACTTTGGATAGGTACTGCACCTCAGGAAAACTGTCTCCGTGGGAAGCCGGCTTTTTGCAAAGGGGTCTCAGGGCCGTGGGGCTCGGGTGTCCCTCCGGCTCCCCAAAGCACAGGGACGAGGTGAGGGGCTTAGACCATGCCTGGGCAATGTTGTTTCTTACACCTGGGTGTGTGGCATTTTGTTGAGCTGGCTACCCCACTTGGGATTGGTTTTCCACAGCAAGCGCCTATTGTTCGTCGGAAGCCGTTTTTGCCTCAGGGGTCTCCGGGCTGTGTTCGTTGGGGTTGAACTCCTGCTAGCAAAACCGCCGGGTTGAGGGAAGGGTTCAGACTGTGCCTGGGCCCTGTGGTCTCTTCCAGGTCAGTGTATGGCATTTCCTTCCCCTTGCCCCAGGCACCTGGGAGCATGTCTGCACGCGGAGAAAGACTTTCCCGTGGGAAGCCGGGTTTTGTCAAACGGGTCCCAGTGCTCTGCTCCTCTCTTTTCACTCCTGCTGCCAGAAGCCCAGGGAGGATGGGAGGGCTTAGAACATGGCTGGGCACTGTGGTTTCTTCCAGAGAAGTGGAGGGCATTTGCTTTACCTTGCCACAACCACTTGGGATAGGGACTGCACCTCAGGAAAACTGTCTCCGTGGGAAGCCGGCTTTTTGCAAAGGGGTCATGGCCGTGGGGCTCGGGTGTCCCTCCGGCTCCCCAAAGCACAGGGACGAGGTGAGGGGCTTAGACCATGCCTGGGCAATGTTGTTTCTTACACCTGGGTGTGTGGCATTTTGTTGAGCTGGCTTCCCCCACTTGGGATAGGTGTTCCACAGCAAGCACCTATTCATCGTCGGAAGCCGTTTTTGCCCCAGGGGTCTACGGGCTGTGTTCGTTGGGGTTGAACTCCTGCTAGCAAAACCGCCGGGTTGAGGGAAGGGTTCAGACTGTGCCTGGGCCCTGTGGTCTCTTCCAGGTCAGTGTATGGCATTTCCTTCCCCTTGCCACAGGCACCTGGGAGCATGTCTGCACGTGGAGAAAGACTTTCCCGTGGGAAGCCGGGTTTTGTCAAACGGGTCCCAGTGCTCTGCTCCTCTCTTTTCACTCCTGCTGCCAGAAGCCCAGGGAGGATGGGAGGGCTTAGAACATGGTTGGGCACTGTGGTTTCTTCCAGAGAAGTGGAGGGCATTTGCTTTACCTTGCCACAACTACTTGGGATAGGGTCTGCACCTCAGGAAAACTGTCTCCGTGGGAAGCCGGCTTTTTGCAAAGGGGTCTCAGGGCCTGGGCCTCGGGTGTCCCTCCGGCTCCCCAAAGCACAGGGACGAGGTGAGGGGCTTAGACCATGCCTGGGCAATGTTGTTTCTTACACCTGGGTGTGTGGCATTTTGTTGAGCTGGCTACCCCCACTTGGGATTGGTTTTCCACAGCAAGCGCCTATTGTTCGTCGGAAGCCGTTTTTGCCTCAGGGGTCTCCGGGCTGTGTTCGTTGGGGTTGAACTCCTGCTAGCAAAACCGCCGGGTTGAGGGAAGGGTTCAGACAGTGCCTGGGCCCTGTGGTCTCTTCCAGGTCAGTGTATGGCATTTCCTTCCCCTTGCCCCAGGCACCTGGGAGCATGTCTGCACGCGGAGAAAGACTTTCCCGTGGGAAGCCGGGTTTTGTCAAACGGGTCCCAGTGCTCTGCTCCTCTCTTTTCACTCCTGCTGCCAGAAACCCAGGGAGGATGGGAGGGCTTAGAACATGGCTGGGCACTGTGGTTTCTTCCAGAGAAGTGGAGGGCATTTGCTTTACCTTGCCACAACCACTTGGGATAGGGTCTGCACCTCAGGAAAACAGTATCCGTGGGAAGCCAGCATTTTGCAAAGGGGTCTCAGGGCCGTGGGCCTCGGCGGTCCCTCCGGCTCCCCAAAGCACAGGGACGAGGTGAGGGGCTTAGACCATGCTTGGGCAATGTTGTTTCTTACACCTGGGTGTGTGGCATTTTGTTGAGCTGGCTACCCCCACTTGGGATAGGTGTTCCACAGCAAGCACCTATTGTTCGTTGGAAGCCGTTTTTGCCCCAGGGGTCTCCGGGCTGTGTTCGTTGGGGTTGAACTCCTGCTAGCAAAACCGCCGGCTTGAGGGAAGTGTTCAGACTGTGCCTGGGCCCTGTGGTCTCTTCCAGGTCAGTGTATGGCATTTCCTTCCCCTTGCCCCAGGCACCTGGGAGCATGTCTGCACGCGGAGAAAGACTGTCCCGTGGGAAGCCGGGTTTTGTCAAACGGGTCCCAGTGCTCTGCTCCTCTCTTTTCACTCCTGCTGCCAGAAGCCCAGGGAGGATGGGAGGGCTTAGAACATGGCTGGGCACTGTGGTTTCTTCCAGAGAAGTGGAGGGCATTTGCATTACCTTGCCACAACCACTTGGGATAGGGTCTGCACCTCAGGAAAACTGTTTCCGTGGGAAGCCGGCTTTTTGCAAAGGGGGCCTCAAGGTCGTTGGCCTCGGCTGTCCCTCCGGCTCCCCATAGCACAGCGACGAGGTGAGGGGCTTAGACCAAGCCTGGGCAAAGTTGTTTCTTACACCTGGGTGTGTGGCATTTTCTTGAGCTGGCTACCCCCACTTGGGATAGGTGTTCCACAGCAAGCACCTATTGTTCGTTGGAAGCCGTTTTTGCCCCAGGGGTCTCCGGGCTGTGTTCGTTGGGGTTGAACTCCTGCTAGCAAAACCGCCGGCTTGAGGGAAGGGTTCAGACTGTGCCTGGGACCTGTGGTCTCTTCCAGGTCAGTGTATGGCATTTCCTTCCCGTTGCCCCAGGCACCTGGGAGCATGTCTGCACGCGGAGAAAGACTTTCCCGTGGGAAGCCGGGTTTTGTCAAACGGGTCCCAGTGCTCTGCTCCTCTCTTTTCACTCCTGCTGCCAGAAGCCCAGGGAGGATGGGAGGGCTTAGAACATGGCTGGGCACTGTGGTTTCTTCCAGAGAAGTGGAAGGCATTTGCTTTACCTTGACACAACCACTTGGGAAAGGGTCTGCACCTCAGGAAAACTGTCTCCGTGGGAAACCGGCTTTTTGCAAAGGGGTCTCAGGGCCGTGGGCCTCGGCGGTCCCTCCGGCTCCCCAAAGCACAGGGACGAGGTGAGGGGCTTAGACCATGCTTGGGCAATGTTGTTTCTTACACCTGGGTGTGTGGCATTTTGTTGAGCTGGCTACCCCCACTTGGGATAGGTGTTCCACAGCAAGCACCTATTGTTCCTCGGAAGCCGTTTTTGCCCCAGGGGTCTACGGGCTGTGTTCGTTGGGGTTGAACTCCTGCTAGCAAAACCGCCGGCTTGAGGGAAGTGTTCAGACTGTGCCTGGGCCCTGTGGTCTCTTCCAGGTCAGTGTATGGCATTTCCTTCCCCTTGCCCCAGGCACCTGGGAGCATGTCTGCACGCGGAGAAAGACTTTCCCGTGGAAAGCCGGGTTTTGTCAAACGGGTCCCAGTGCTCTGCTCCTCTCTTTTCACTCCTGCTGCCAGAAGCCCAGGGAGGATGGGAGGGCTTAGAACATGGTTGGGCACTGTGGTTTCTTCCAGAGAAGTGGAGGGCATTTGCTTTACCTTGCCACAACTACTTGGGATAGGGTCTGCACCTCAGGAAAACTGTCTCCGTGGGAAGCCGGCTTTTTGCAAAGGGGTCTCAGGGCCGTGTGCCTCGGCTGTCCCTCCGGCTCCCCAAAGCACAGGGACGAGGTGAGGGGCTTAGACCATGCCTGGGCAATGTTGTTTCTTACACCTGGGTGTGTGGCATTTTGTTGAGCTGGCTATCCCACTTGGGATTGGTTTTCCACAGCAAGCGCCTATTGTTCGTCGGAAGCCGTTTTTGCCTCAGGGGTCTCCGGGCTGTGTTCGTTGGGGTTGAACTCCTGCTAGCAAAACCGCCGGCTTGAGGGAAGGGTTCAGACAGTGCCTGGGCCCTGTGGTCTCTTCCAGGTCAGTGTATGGCATTTCCTTCCCCTTGCCACAGGCACCTGCGAGCATGTCTGCACGTGGAGAAAGACTTTCCCGTGGGAAGCCGGTTTTGGTCAAACGGGTCCCAGTGCTCTGCTCCTCTCTTTTCACTCCTGCTGTCAGAAGCCCAGGGAGGATAGGAGGGCTTAGAACATGGCTGGGCACTGTGGTTTCTTCCAGAGAAGTGGAGGGCATTTGCTTTACCTTGCCACAACCACTTTGGATAGGTACTGCACCTCAGGAAAACTGTCTCCGTGGGAAGCCGGCTTTTTGCAAAGGGGTCTCAGGGCCGTGGGGCTCGGGTGTCCCTCCGGCTCCCCAAAGCACAGGGACGAGGTGAGGGGCTTAGACCATGCCTGGGCAATGTTGTTTCTTACACCTGGGTGTGTGGCATTTTGTTGAGCTGGCTACCCCACTTGGGATTGGTTTTCCACAGCAAGCGCCTATTGTTCGTCGGAAGCCGTTTTTGCCTCAGGGGTCTCCGGGCTGTGTTCGTTGGGGTTGAACTCCTGCTAGCAAAACCGCCGGGTTGAGGGAAGGGTTCAGACTGTGCCTGGGCCCTGTGGTCTCTTCCAGGTCAGTGTATGGCATTTCCTTCCCCTTGCCCCAGGCACCTGGGAGCATGTCTGCACGCGGAGAAAGACTTTCCCGTGGGAAGCCGGGTTTTGTCAAACGGGTCCCAGTGCTCTGCTCCTCTCTTTTCACTCCTGCTGCCAGAAGCCCAGGGAGGATGGGAGGGCTTAGAACATGGCTGGGCACTGTGGTTTCTTCCAGAGAAGTGGAGGGCATTTGCTTTACCTTGCCACAACCACTTGGGATAGGGACTGCACCTCAGGAAAACTGTCTCCGTGGGAAGCCGGCTTTTTGCAAAGGGGTCATGGCCGTGGGGCTCGGGTGTCCCTCCGGCTCCCCAAAGCACAGGGACGAGGTGAGGGGCTTAGACCATGCCTGGGCAATGTTGTTTCTTACACCTGGGTGTGTGGCATTTTGTTGAGCTGGCTTCCCCCACTTGGGATAGGTGTTCCACAGCAAGCACCTATTCATCGTCGGAAGCCGTTTTTGCCCCAGGGGTCTACGGGCTGTGTTCGTTGGGGTTGAACTCCTGCTAGCAAAACCGCCGGGTTGAGGGCAGGGTTCAGACTGTGCCTGGGCCCTGTGGTCTCTTCCAGGTCAGTGTATGGCATTTCCTTCCCCTTGCCACAGGCACCTGGGAGCATGTCTGCACGTGGAGAAAGACTTTCCCGTGGGAAGCCGGGTTTTGTCAAACGGGTCCCAGTGCTCTGCTCCTCTCTTTTCACTCCTGCTGCCAGAAGCCCAGGGAGGATGGGAGGGCTTAGAACATGGTTGGGCACTGTGGTTTCTTCCAGAGAAGTGGAGGGCATTTGCTTTACCTTGCCACAACTACTTGGGATAGGGTCTGCACCTCAGGAAAACTGTCTCCGTGGGAAGCCGGCTTTTTGCAAAGGGGTCTCAGGGCCGTGGGCCTCGGGTGTCCCTCCGGCTCCCCAAAGCACAGGGACGAGGTGAGGGGCTTAGACCATGACTGGGCAATGTTGTTTCTTACACCTGGGTGTGTGGCATTTTGTTGAGCTGGCTATCCCACTTGGGATTGGTTTTCCACAGCAAGCGCCTATTGTTCGTCGGAAGCCGTTTTTGCCTCAGGGGTCTCCGGGCTGTGTTCGTTGGGGTTGAACTCCTGCTAGCAAAACCGCCGGCTTGAGGGAAGGGTTCAGACAGTGCCTGGGCCCTGTGGTCTCTTCCAGGTCAGTGTATGGCATTTCCTTCCCCTTGCCACAGGCACCTGGGTGCATGTCTGCACGTGGAGAAAGACTTTCACGTGGGAAGCCGGTTTTGGTCAAACGGGTCCCAGTGCTCTGCTCCTCTCTTTTCACTCCTGCTGCCAGAAGCCCAGGGAGGATGGGAGGGCTTAGAACATGGCTGGGCACTGTGGTTTCTTACAGAGAAGTGGAGGGCATTTGCTTTACCTTGCCACAACCACTTGGGATAGGGTCTGCACCTCAGGAAAACTGTTTCCGTGGGAAGCCGGCCTTTTGCAAAGGGGGTCTCAGGGTAGTTGGCCTCGGCTGTCACTCCGGCTCCCCAAAGCACAGGGACGAGGTGAGGGGCTTAGACCAAGCCTGGGCAATGTTGTTTCTTACACCTGGGTGTGCGGCATTTTGTTGAGCTGGCTACCCCCACTTGGGATAGGTGTTCCACAGCAAGCACCTATTGTTCGTTGGAAGCCGTTTTTGCCTCAGGGGTCTCCGGGCTGTGTTCGTTGGGGTTGAACTCCTGCTAGCAAAACCGCCGGGTTGAGGGAAGGGTTCAGACAGTGCCTGGGCCCTGTGGTCTCTTCCAGGTCAGTGTATGGCATTTCCTTCCCCTTGCCCCAGGCACCTGGGAGCATGTCTGCACGCGGAGAAAGACTTTCCCGTGGGAAGCCGGGTTTTGTCAAACGGGTCCCAGTGCTCTGCTCCTCTCTTTTCACTCCTGCTGCCAGAAGCCCAGGGAGGATGGGAGGGCTTAGAACATGGCTGGGCACTGTGGTTTCTTCCAGAGAAGTGGAGGGCATTTGCTTTACCTTGCCACAACCACTTGGGATAGGGTCTGCACCTCAGGAAACCTGTCTCCGTGGGAAGCCGGCTTTTTGCAAAGGGGTCTCAGGGCCGTGTGCCTCGGCTGTCCCTCCGGCTCCCCAAAGCACAGGGACGAGGTGAGGGGCTTAGACCATGCCTGGGCAATGTTGTTTCTTACACCTGGGTGTGTGGCATTTTGTTGAGCTGGCTACCCCACTTGGGATTGGTTTTCCACAGCAAGCGCCTATTGATCGTCGGAAGCCGTTTTGTCCTCAGGGGTCTCCAGGCTGTGTTCGTTGGGGTTGAACTCCTGCTAGCAAAACCGCCGGGTTGAGGGAAGGGTTCAGACTGTGCCTGGGCCCTGTGGTCTCTTCCAGGTCAGTGTATGGCATTTTCTTCCCCTTGCCACAGGCACCTGGGAGCATGTATGCACGTGGAGAAAGACTGTCCCGTGGGAAGCCGGGTTTTGTCAAACGGGTCCCAGTGCTCTGCTCCTGTCTTTTCACTCCTGCTGCCAGAAGCCCAGGGAGGATGGGAGGGCTTAGAACATGGCTGGGCACTGTGGTTTCTTCCAGAGAAGTGGAGGGCATTTGCTTTACCTTGCCACAACCACTTGGGATAGGGTCTGCACCTCAGGAAAACTGTTTCCGTGGGAAGCTGGCTTTTTGCAAAGGGGGTCTCAAGGTCGTTGGCCTCGGCTGTCCCTCCGGCTCCCCAAAGCACAGGGACGAGGTGAGGGGCTTAGACCAAGCCTGGGCAATGTTGTTTCTTACACCTGGGTGTGTGGCATTTTGTTGAGCTGGCTACCCCCACTTGGGATAGGTGTTCCACAGCAAGCACCTATTGTTCGTTGGAAGCTGTTTTTGCCCCAGGGGTCTCCGGGCTGTGTTCGTTGGGGTTGAACTCCTGCTAGCAAAACCGCCGGGTTGAGGCAAGGGTTCAGACTGTGCCTGGGCCCTGTGGCTTCTTCCAGGTCAGTGTATGGCATATCCTTCCCCTTGCCCCAGGCACCTGGGAGCATGTCTGCACGCGGAGAAAGACTTTCCCGTGGGAAGCCGGGTTTTGTCAAACGGGTCCCAGTGCTCTGCTCCTCTCTTTTCACTCCTGCTGCCAGAAGCCCAGGGAGGATGGGAGGGCTTAGAACATGGCTGGGCACTGTGGTTTCTTCCAGAGAAGTGGAGGGCATTTGCTTTACCTTGCCACAACCACTTGGGATAGGGACTGCACCTCAGGAAAACTGTCTCCGTGGGAAGCCGGCTTTTTGCAAAGGGGTCATGGCCGTGGGGCTCGGGTGTCCCTCCGGCTCCCCAAAGCACAGGGACGAGGTGAGGGGCTTAGACCATGCCTGGGCAATGTTGTTTCTTACACCTGGGTGTGTGGCATTTTGTTGAGCTGGCTTCCCCCACTTGGGATAGGTGTTCCACAGCAAGCACCTATTCATCGTCGGAAGCCGTTTTTGCCCCAGGGGTCTACGGGCTGTGTTCGTTGGGGTTGAACTCCTGCTAGCAAAACCGCCGGGTTGAGGGCAGGGTTCAGACTGTGCCTGGGCCCTGTGGTCTCTTCCAGGTCAGTGTATGGCATTTCCTTCCCCTTGCCACAGGCACCTGGGAGCATGTCTGCACGTGGAGAAAGACTTTCCCGTGGGAAGCCGGGTTTTGTCAAACGGGTCCCAGTGCTCTGCTCCTCTCTTTTCACTCCTGCTGCCAGAAGCCCAGGGAGGATGGGAGGGCTTAGAACATGGTTGGGCACTGTGGTTTCTTCCAGAGAAGTGGAGGGCATTTTCTTTACCTTGCCACAACTACTTGGGATAAGGTCTGCACCTCAGGAAAACTGTCTCCGTGGGAAGCCGGCTTTTTGCAAAGGGGTCTCAGGGCCGTGGGCCTCGGGTGTCCCTCCGGCTCCCCAAAGCACAGGGACGAGGTGAGGGGCTTAGACCATGACTGGGCAATGTTGTTTCTTACACCTGGGTGTGTGGCATTTTGTTGAGCTGGCTATCCCACTTGGGATTGGTTTTCCACAGCAAGCGCCTATTGTTCGTCGGAAGCCGTTTTTGCCTCAGGGGTCTCCGGGCTGTGTTCGTTGGGGTTGAACTCCTGCTAGCAAAACCGCCGGCTTGAGGGAAGGGTTCAGACAGTGCCTGGGCCCTGTGGTCTCTTCCAGGTCAGTGTATGGCATTTCCTTCCCCTTGCCACAGGCACCTGGGTGCATGTCTGCACGTGGAGAAAGACTTTCACGTGGGAAGCCGGTTTTGGTCAAACGGGTCCCAGTGCTCTGCTCCTCTCTTTTCACTCCTGCTGCCAGAAGCCCAGGGAGGATGGGAGGGCTTAGAACATGGCTGGGCACTGTGGTTTCTTACAGAGAAGTGGAGGGCATTTGCTTTACCTTGCCACAACCACTTGGGATAGGGTCTGCACCTCAGGAAAACTGTTTCCGTGGGAAGCCGGCCTTTTGCAAAGGGGGTCTCAGGGTCGTAGGCCTCGGCTGTCACTCCGGCTCCCCAAAGCACAGGGACGAGGTGAGGGGCTTAGACCAAGCCTGGGCAATGTTGTTTCTTACACCTGGGTGTGCGGCATTTTGTTGAGCTGGCTACCCCCACTTGGGATAGGTGTTCCACAGCAAGCACCTATTGTTCGTTGGAAGCCGTTTTTGCCTCAGGGGTCTCCGGGCTGTGTTCGTTGGGGTTGAACTCCTGCTAGCAAAACCGCCGGGTTGAGGGAAGGGTTCAGACAGTGCCTGGGCCCTGTGGTCTCTTCCAGGTCAGTGTATGGCATTTCCTTCCCCTTGCCCCAGGCACCTGGGAGCATGTGTGCACGCGGAGAAAGACTTTCCCGTGGGAAGCCGGGTTTTGTCAAACGGGTCCCAGTGCTCTGCTCCTCTCTTTTCACTCCTGCTGCCAGAAGCCCAGGGAGGATGGGAGGGCTTAGAACATGGCTGGGCACTGTGGTTTCTTCCAGAGAAGTGGAGGGCATTTGCTTTACCTTGCCACAACCACTTGGGATAGGGTCTGCACCTCAGGAAACCTGTCTCCGTGGGAAGCCGGCTTTTTGCAAAGGGGTCTCAGGGCCGTGTGCCTCGGCTGTCCCTCCGGCTCCCCAAAGCACAGGGACGAGGTGAGGGGCTTAGACCATGCCTGGGCAATGTTGTTTCTTACACCTGGGTGTGTGGCATTTTGTTGAGCTGGCTACCCCACTTGGGATTGGTTTTCCACAGCAAGCGCCTATTGATCGTCGGAAGCCGTTTTGTCCTCAGGGGTCTCCAGGCTGTGTTCGTTGGGGTTGAACTCCTGCTAGCAAAACCGCCGGGTTGAGGGAAGGGTTCAGACTGTGCCTGGGCCCTGTGGTCTCTTCCAGGTCAGTGTATGGCATTTTCTTCCCCTTGCCACAGGCACCTGGGAGCATGTATGCACGTGGAGAAAGACTGTCCCGTGGGAAGCCGGGTTTTGTCAAACGGGTCCCAGTGCTCTGCTCCTGTCTTTTCACTCCTGCTGCCAGAAGCCCAGGGAGGATGGGAGGGCTTAGAACATGGCTGGGCACTGTGGTTTCTTCCAGAGAAGTGGAGGGCATTTGCTTTACCTTGCCACAACCACTTGGGATAGGGTCTGCACCTCAGGAAAACTGTTTCCGTGGGAAGCTGGCTTTTTGCAAAGGGGGTCTCAAGGTCGTTGGCCTCGGCTGTCCCTCCGGCTCCCCAAAGCACAGGGACGAGGTGAGGGGCTTAGACCAAGCCTGGGCAATGTTGTTTCTTACACCTGGGTGTGTGGCATTTTGTTGAGCTGGCTACCCCCACTTGGGATAGGTGTTCCACAGCAAGCACCTATTGTTCGTTGGAAGCTGTTTTTGCCCCAGGGGTCTCCGGGCTGTGTTCGTTGGGGTTGAACTCCTGCTAGCAAAACCGCCGGGTTGAGGCAAGGGTTCAGACTGTGCCTGGGCCCTGTGGTCTCTTCCAGGTCAGTGTATGGCATTTCCTTCCCCTTGCCCCAGGCACCTGGGAGCATGTCTGCACGCGGAGAAAGACTTTCCCGTGGGAAGCCGGGTTTTGTCAAACGGGTCCCAGTGCTCTGCTCCTCTCTTTTCACTCCTGCTGCCAGAAGCCCAGGGAGGATGGGAGGGCTTAGAACATGGCTGGGCACTGTGGTTTCTTCCAGAGAAGTGGAGGGCATTTGCTTTACCTTGCCACAACCACTTGGGATAGGGACTGCACCTCAGGAAAACTGTCTCCGTGGGAAGCCGGCTTTTTGCAAAGGGGTCATGGCCGTGGGGCTCGGGTGTCCCTCCGGCTCCCCAAAGCACAGGGACGAGGTGAGGGGCTTAGACCATGCCTGGGCAATGTTGTTTCTTACACCTGGGTGTGTGGCATTTTGTTGAGCTGGCTTCCCCCACTTGGGATAGGTGTTCCACAGCAAGCACCTATTCATCGTCGGAAGCCGTTTTTGCCCCAGGGGTCTACGGGCTGTGTTCGTTGGGGTTGAACTCCTGCTAGCAAAACCGCCGGGTTGAGGGCAGGGTTCAGACTGTGCCTGGGCCCTGTGGTCTCTTCCAGGTCAGTGTATGGCATTTCCTTCCCCTTGCCACAGGCACCTGGGAGCATGTCTGCACGTGGAGAAAGACTTTCCCGTGGGAAGCCGGGTTTTGTCAAACGGGTCCCAGTGCTCTGCTCCTCTCTTTTCACTCCTGCTGCCAGAAGCCCAGGGAGGATGGGAGGGCTTAGAACATGGTTGGGCACTGTGGTTTCTTCCAGAGAAGTGGAGGGCATTTTCTTTACCTTGCCACAACTACTTGGGATAAGGTCTGCACCTCAGGAAAACTGTCTCCGTGGGAAGCCGGCTTTTTGCAAAGGGGTCTCAGGGCCGTGGGCCTCGGGTGTCCCTCCGGCTCCCCAAAGCACAGGGACGAGGTGAGGGGCTTAGACCATGACTGGGCAATGTTGTTTCTTACACCTGGGTGTGTGGCATTTTGTTGAGCTGGCTATCCCACTTGGGATTGGTTTTCCACAGCAAGCGCCTATTGTTCGTCGGAAGCCGTTTTTGCCTCAGGGGTCTCCGGGCTGTGTTCGTTGGGGTTGAACTCCTGCTAGCAAAACCGCCGGCTTGAGGGAAGGGTTCAGACAGTGCCTGGGCCCTGTGGTCTCTTCCAGGTCAGTGTATGGCATTTCCTTCCCCTTGCCACAGGCACCTGGGTGCATGTCTGCACGTGGAGAAAGACTTTCACGTGGGAAGCCGGTTTTGGTCAAACGGGTCCCAGTGCTCTGCTCCTCTCTTTTCACTCCTGCTGCCAGAAGCCCAGGGAGGATGGGAGGGCTTAGAACATGGCTGGGCACTGTGGTTTCTTACAGAGAAGTGGAGGGCATTTGCTTTACCTTGCCACAACCACTTGGGATAGGGTCTGCACCTCAGGAAAACTGTTTCCGTGGGAAGCCGGCCTTTTGCAAAGGGGGTCTCAGGGTCGTAGGCCTCGGCTGTCACTCCGGCTCCCCAAAGCACAGGGACGAGGTGAGGGGCTTAGACCAAGCCTGGGCAATGTTGTTTCTTACACCTGGGTGTGCGGCATTTTGTTGAGCTGGCTACCCCCACTTGGGATAGGTGTTCCACAGCAAGCACCTATTGTTCGTTGGAAGCCGTTTTTGCCTCAGGGGTCTCCGGGCTGTGTTCGTTGGGGTTGAACTCCTGCTAGCAAAACCGCCGGGTTGAGGGAAGGGTTCAGACAGTGCCTGGGCCCTGTGGTCTCTTCCAGGTCAGTGTATGGCATTTCCTTCCCCTTGCCCCAGGCACCTGGGAGCATGTGTGCACGCGGAGAAAGACTTTCCCGTGGGAAGCCGGGTTTTGTCAAACGGGTCCCAGTGCTCTGCTCCTCTCTTTTCACTCCTGCTGCCAGAAGCCCAGGGAGGATGGGAGGGCTTAGAACATGGCTGGGCACTGTGGTTTCTTCCAGAGAAGTGGAGGGCATTTGCTTTACCTTGCCACAACCACTTGGGATAGGGTCTGCACCTCAGGAAACCTGTCTCCGTGGGAAGCCGGCTTTTTGCAAAGGGGTCTCAGGGCCGTGTGCCTCGGCTGTCCCTCCGGCTCCCCAAAGCACAGGGACGAGGTGAGGGGCTTAGACCATGCCTGGGCAATGTTGTTTCTTACACCTGGGTGTGTGGCATTTTGTTGAGCTGGCTACCCCACTTGGGATTGGTTTTCCACAGCAAGCGCCTATTGATCGTCGGAAGCCGTTTTGTCCTCAGGGGTCTCCAGGCTGTGTTCGTTGGGGTTGAACTCCTGCTAGCAAAACCGCCGGGTTGAGGGAAGGGTTCAGACTGTGCCTGGGCCCTGTGGTCTCTTCCAGGTCAGTGTATGGCATTTTCTTCCCCTTGCCACAGGCACCTGGGAGCATGTATGCACGTGGAGAAAGACTGTCCCGTGGGAAGCCGGGTTTTGTCAAACGGGTCCCAGTGCTCTGCTCCTGTCTTTTCACTCCTGCTGCCAGAAGCCCAGGGAGGATGGGAGGGCTTAGAACATGGCTGGGCACTGTGGTTTCTTCCAGAGAAGTGGAGGGCATTTGCTTTACCTTGCCACAACCACTTGGGATAGGGTCTGCACCTCAGGAAAACTGTTTCCGTGGGAAGGCGGCTTTTTGCAAAGGGGGTCTCAAGGTCGTTGGCCTCGGCTGTCCCTCCGGCTCCCCAAAGCACAGGGACGAGGTGAGGGGCTTAGACCAAGCCTGGGCAATGTTGTTTCTTACACCTGGGTGTGTGGCATTTTGTTGAGCTGGCTACCCCCACTTGGGATAGGTGTTCCACAGCAAGCACCTATTGTTCGTTGGAAGCTGTTTTTGCCCCAGGGGTCTCCGGGCTGTGTTCGTTGGGGTTGAACTCCTGCTAGCAAAACCGCCGGGTTGAGGCAAGGGTTCAGACTGTGCCTGGGCCCTGTGGCTTCTTCCAGGTCAGTGTATGGCATTTCCTTCCCCTTGCCCCAGGCACCTGGGAGCATGTCTGCACGCGGAGAAAGACTTTCCCGTGGGAAGCCGGGTTTTGTCAAACGGGTCCCAGTGCTCTGCTCCTCTCTTTTCACTCCTGCTGCCAGAAGCCCAGGGAGGATGGGAGGGCTTAGAACATGGCTGGGCACTGTGGTTTCTTCCAGAGAAGTGGAGGGCATTTGCTTTACCTTGCCACAACCACTTGGGATAGGGACTGCACCTCAGGAAAACTGTCTCCGTGGGAAGCCGGCTTTTTGCAAAGGGGTCTCAGGGCCGTGTGCCTCGGCTGTCCCTCCGGCTCCCCAAAGCACAGGGACGAGGTGAGGGGCTTAGACCATGCCTGGGCAATGTTGTTTCTTACACCTCGGTGTGTGGCATTTTGTTGAGCTGGCTACCCCCACTTGGGATAGGTGTTCCACAGCAAGCACCTATTGTTCGTTGGAAGCCGTTTTTGCCCCAGGGGTCTCCGGGCTGTGTTCGTTGGGGTTGAACTCCTGCTAGCAAAACCGCCGGGTTGAGGGAAGGGTTCAGACTGTGCCTGGGCCCTGTGGTCTCTTCCAGGTCAGTGTATGGCATTTCCTTCCCCTTGCCACAGGCACCTGGGAGCATGTCTGCACGTGGAGAAAGACTTTCCCGTGGGAAGCCGGGTTTTGTCAAACGGGTCCCAGTGCTCTGCTCCTCTCTTCTCACTCCTGCTGCCAGAAGCCCAGGGAGGATGGGAGGGCTTAGAACATGGTTGGGCACTGTGGTTTCTTCCAGAGAAGTGGAGGGCATTTGCTTTACCTTGCCACAACCACTTGGGATAGGGTCTGCACCTCAGGAAAACTGTCTCCGTGGGAAGCCGGCTTTTTGCAAAGGGGTCTCAGGGCCGTGTGCCTCGGCTGTCCCTCCGGCTCCCCAAAGCACAGGGACGAGGTGAGGGGCTTAGACCATGCCTGGGCAATGTTGTTTCTTACACCTGGGTGTGTGGCATTTTGTTGAGCTGGCTACCCCCACTTGGGATAGGTGTTCCACAGCAAGCACCTATTGTTCGTTGGAAGCCGTTTTTGCCCCAGGGGTCTCCGGGCTGTGTTCGTTGGGGTTGAACTCCTGCTAGCAAAACCGCCGGGTTGAGGGAAGGGTTCAGACTGTGCCTGGGACCTGTGGTCTCTTCCAGGTCAGTGTATGGCATTTCCTTCCCGTTGCCCCAGGCACCTGGGAGCATGTCTGCACGCGGAGAAAGACTTTCCCGTGGGAAGCCGGGTTTTGTCAAACGGGTCCCAGTGCTCTGCTCCTCTCTTTTCACTCCTGCTGCCAGAAGCCCAGGGAGGATGGGAGGGCTTAGAACATGGCTGGGCACTGTGGTTTCTTCCAGAGAAGTGGAAGGCATTTGCTTTACCTTGACACAACCACTTGGGAAAGGGTCTGCACCTCAGGAAAACTGTCTCCGTGGGAAACCGGCTTTTTGCAAAGGGGTCTCAGGGCCGTGGGCCTCGGCGGTCCCTCCGGCTCCCCAAAGCACAGGGACGAGGTGAGGGGCTTAGACCATGCTTGGGCAATGTTGTTTCTTACACCTGGGTGTGTGGCATTTTGTTGAGCTGGCTACCCCCACTTGGGATAGGTGTTCCACAGCAAGCACCTATTGTTCCTCGGAAGCCGTTTTTGCCCCAGGGGTCTACGGGCTGTGTTCGTTGGGGTTGAACTCCTGCTAGCAAAACCGCCGGGTTGAGGGAAGTGTTCAGACTGTGCCTGGGCCCTGTGGTCTCTTCCAGGTCAGTGTATGGCATTTCCTTCCCCTTGCCCCAGGCACCTGGGAGCATGTCTGCACGCGGAGAAAGACTTTCCCGTGGAAAGCCGGGTTTTGTCAAACGGGTCCCAGTGCTCTGCTCCTCTCTTTTCACTCCTGCTGCCAGAAGCCCAGGGAGGATGGGAGGGCTTAGAACATGGTTGGGCACTGTGGTTTCTTCCAGAGAAGTGGAGGGCATTTGCTTTACCTTGCCACAACTACTTGGGATAGGGTCTGCACCTCAGGAAAACTGTCTCCGTGGGAAGCCGGCTTTTTGCAAAGGGGTCTCAGGGCCGTGTGCCTCGGCTGTCCCTCCGGCTCCCCAAAGCACAGGGACGAGGTGAGGGGCTTAGACCATGCCTGGGCAATGTTGTTTCTTACACCTGGGTGTGTGGCATTTTGTTGAGCTGGCTATCCCACTTGGGATTGGTTTTCCACAGCAAGCGCCTATTGTTCGTCGGAAGCCGTTTTTGCCTCAGGGGTCTCCGGGCTGTGTTCGTTGGGGTTGAACTCCTGCTAGCAAAACCGCCGGCTTGAGGGAAGGGTTCAGACAGTGCCTGGGCCCTGTGGTCTCTTCCAGGTCAGTGTATGGCATTTCCTTCCCCTTGCCACAGGCACCTGCGAGCATGTCTGCACGTGGAGAAAGACTTTCCCGTGGGAAGCCGGTTTTGGTCAAACGGGTCCCAGTGCTCTGCTCCTCTCTTTTCACTCCTGCTGTCAGAAGCCCAGGGAGGATAGGAGGGCTTAGAACATGGCTGGGCACTGTGGTTTCTTCCAGAGAAGTGGAGGGCATTTGCTTTACCTTGCCACAACCACTTTGGATAGGTACTGCACCTCAGGAAAACTGTCTCCGTGGGAAGCCGGCTTTTTGCAAAGGGGTCTCAGGGCCGTGGGGCTCGGGTGTCCCTCCGGCTCCCCAAAGCACAGGGACGAGGTGAGGGGCTTAGACCATGCCTGGGCAATGTTGTTTCTTACACCTGGGTGTGTGGCATTTTGTTGAGCTGGCTACCCCACTTGGGATTGGTTTTCCACAGCAAGCGCCTATTGTTCGTCGGAAGCCGTTTTTGCCTCAGGGGTCTCCGGGCTGTGTTCGTTGGGGTTGAACTCCTGCTAGCAAAACCGCCGGGTTGAGGGAAGGGTTCAGACTGTGCCTGGGCCCTGTGGTCTCTTCCAGGTCAGTGTATGGCATTTCCTTCCCCTTGCCCCAGGCACCTGGGAGCATGTCTGCACGCGGAGAAAGACTTTCCCGTGGGAAGCCGGGTTTTGTCAAACGGGTCCCAGTGCTCTGCTCCTCTCTTTTCACTCCTGCTGCCAGAAGCCCAGGGAGGATGGGAGGGCTTAGAACATGGCTGGGCACTGTGGTTTCTTCCAGAGAAGTGGAGGGCATTTGCTTTACCTTGCCACAACCACTTGGGATAGGGACTGCACCTCAGGAAAACTGTCTCCGTGGGAAGCCGGCTTTTTGCAAAGGGGTCATGGCCGTGGGGCTCGGGTGTCCCTCCGGCTCCCCAAAGCACAGGGACGAGGTGAGGGGCTTAGACCATGCCTGGGCAATGTTGTTTCTTACACCTGGGTGTGTGGCATTTTGTTGAGCTGGCTTCCCCCACTTGGGATAGGTGTTCCACAGCAAGCACCTATTCATCGTCGGAAGCCGTTTTTGCCCCAGGGGTCTACGGGCTGTGTTCGTTGGGGTTGAACTCCTGCTAGCAAAACCGCCGGGTTGAGGGCAGGGTTCAGACTGTGCCTGGGCCCTGTGGTCTCTTCCAGGTCAGTGTATGGCATTTCCTTCCCCTTGCCACAGGCACCTGGGAGCATGTCTGCACGTGGAGAAAGACTTTCCCGTGGGAAGCCGGGTTTTGTCAAACGGGTCCCAGTGCTCTGCTCCTCTCTTTTCACTCCTGCTGCCAGAAGCCCAGGGAGGATGGGAGGGCTTAGAACATGGTTGGGCACTGTGGTTTCTTCCAGAGAAGTGGAGGGCATTTGCTTTACCTTGCCACAACTACTTGGGATAGGGTCTGCACCTCAGGAAAACTGTCTCCGTGGGAAGCCGGCTTTTTGCAAAGGGGTCTCAGGGCCGTGGTCCTCGGGTGTCCCTCCGGCTCCCCAAAGCACAGGGACGAGGTGAGGGGCTTAGACCATGACTGGGCAATGTTGTTTCTTACACCTGGGTGTGTGGCATTTTGTTGAGCTGGCTATCCCACTTGGGATTGGTTTTCCACAGCAAGCGCCTATTGTTCGTCGGAAGCCGTTTTTGCCTCAGGGGTCTCCGGGCTGTGTTCGTTGGGGTTGAACTCCTGCTAGCAAAACCGCCGGCTTGAGGGAAGGGTTCAGACAGTGCCTGGGCCCTGTGGTCTCTTCCAGGTCAGTGTATGGCATTTCCTTCCCCTTGCCACAGGCACCTGGGTGCATGTCTGCACGTGGAGAAAGACTTTCACGTGGGAAGCCGGTTTTGGTCAAACGGGTCCCAGTGCTCTGCTCCTCTCTTTTCACTCCTGCTGCCAGAAGCCCAGGGAGGATGGGAGGGCTTAGAACATGGCTGGGCACTGTGGTTTCTTACAGAGAAGTGGAGGGCATTTGCTTTACCTTGCCACAACCACTTGGGATAGGGTCTGCACCTCAGGAAAACTGTTTCCGTGGGAAGCCGGCCTTTTGCAAAGGGGGTCTCAGGGTCGTTGGCCTCGGCTGTCACTCCGGCTCCCCAAAGCACAGGGACGAGGTGAGGGGCTTAGACCAAGCCTGGGCAATGTTGTTTCTTACACCTGGGTGTGCGGCATTTTGTTGAGCTGGCTACCCCCACTTGGGATAGGTGTTCCACAGCAAGCACCTATTGTTCGTTGGAAGCCGTTTTTGCCTCAGGGGTCTCCGGGCTGTGTTCGTTGGGGTTGAACTCCTGCTAGCAAAACCGCCGGGTTGAGGGAAGGGTTCAGACAGTGCCTGGGCCCTGTGGTCTCTTCCAGGTCAGTGTATGGCATTTCCTTCCCCTTGCCCCAGGCACCTGGGAGCATGTCTGCACGCGGAGAAAGACTTTCCCGTGGGAAGCCGGGTTTTGTCAAACGGGTCCCAGTGCTCTGCTCCTCTCTTTTCACTCCTGCTGCCAGAAGCCCAGGGAGGATGGGAGGGCTTAGAACATGGCTGGGCACTGTGGTTTCTTCCAGAGAAGTGGAGGGCATTTGCTTTACCTTGCCACAACCACTTGGGATAGGGTCTGCACCTCAGGAAACCTGTCTCCGTGGGAAGCCGGCTTTTTGCAAAGGGGTCTCAGGGCCGTGTGCCTCGGCTGTCCCTCCGGCTCCCCAAAGCACAGGGACGAGGTGAGGGGCTTAGACCATGCCTGGGCAATGTTGTTTCTTACACCTGGGTGTGTGGCATTTTGTTGAGCTGGCTACCCCACTTGGGATTGGTTTTCCACAGCAAGCGCCTATTGATCGTCGGAAGCCGTTTTGTCCTCAGGGGTCTCCAGGCTGTGTTCGTTGGGGTTGAACTCCTGCTAGCAAAACCGCCGGGTTGAGGGAAGGGTTCAGACTGTGCCTGGGCCCTGTGGTCTCTTCCAGGTCAGTGTATGGCATTTTCTTCCCCTTGCCACAGGCACCTGGGAGCATGTATGCACGTGGAGAAAGACTGTCCCGTGGGAAGCCGGGTTTTGTCAAACGGGTCCCAGTGCTCTGCTCCTGTCTTTTCACTCCTGCTGCCAGAAGCCCAGGGAGGATGGGAGGGCTTAGAACATGGCTGGGCACTGTGGTTTCTTCCAGAGAAGTGGAGGGCATTTGCTTTACCTTGCCACAACCACTTGGGATAGGGTCTGCACCTCAGGAAAACTGTTTCCGTGGGAAGCTGGCTTTTTGCAAAGGGGGTCTCAAGGTCGTTGGCCTCGGCTGTCCCTCCGGCTCCCCAAAGCACAGGGACGAGGTGAGGGGCTTAGACCAAGCCTGGGCAATGTTGTTTCTTACACCTGGGTGTGTGGCATTTTGTTGAGCTGGCTACCCCCACTTGGGATAGGTGTTCCACAGCAAGCACCTATTGTTCGTTGGAAGCTGTTTTTGCCCCAGGGGTCTCCGGGCTGTGTTCGTTGGGGTTGAACTCCTGCTAGCAAAACCGCCGGGTTGAGGCAAGGGTTCAGACTGTGCCTGGGCCCTGTGGCTTCTTCCAGGTCAGTGTATGGCATTTCCTTCCCCTTGCCCCAGGCACCTGGGAGCATGTCTGCACGCGGAGAAAGACTTTCCCGTGGGAAGCCGGGTTTTGTCAAACGGGTCCCAGTGCTCTGCTCCTCTCTTTTCACTCCTGCTGCCAGAAGCCCAGGGAGGATGGGAGGGCTTAGAACATGGCTGGGCACTGTGGTTTCTTCCAGAGAAGTGGAGGGCATTTGCTTTACCTTGCCACAACCACTTGGGATAGGGACTGCACCTCAGGAAAACTGTCTCCGTGGGAAGCCGGCTTTTTGCAAAGGGGTCATGGCCGTGGGGCTCGGGTGTCCCTCCGGCTCCCCAAAGCACAGGGACGAGGTGAGGGGCTTAGACCATGCCTGGGCAATGTTGTTTCTTACACCTGGGTGTGTGGCATTTTGTTGAGCTGGCTTCCCCCACTTGGGATAGGTGTTCCACAGCAAGCACCTATTCATCGTCGGAAGCCGTTTTTGCCCCAGGGGTCTACGGGCTGTGTTCGTTGGGGTTGAACTCCTGCTAGCAAAACCGCCGGGTTGAGGGCAGGGTTCAGACTGTGCCTGGGCCCTGTGGTCTCTTCCAGGTCAGTGTATGGCATTTCCTTCCCCTTGCCACAGGCACCTGGGAGCATGTCTGCACGTGGAGAAAGACTTTCCCGTGGGAAGCCGGGTTTTGTCAAACGGGTCCCAGTGCTCTGCTCCTCTCTTTTCACTCCTGCTGCCAGAAGCCCAGGGAGGATGGGAGGGCTTAGAACATGGTTGGGCACTGTGGTTTCTTCCAGAGAAGTGGAGGGCATTTTCTTTACCTTGCCACAACTACTTGGGATAAGGTCTGCACCTCAGGAAAACTGTCTCCGTGGGAAGCCGGCTTTTTGCAAAGGGGTCTCAGGGCCGTGGGCCTCGGGTGTCCCTCCGGCTCCCCAAAGCACAGGGACGAGGTGAGGGGCTTAGACCATGACTGGGCAATGTTGTTTCTTACACCTGGGTGTGTGGCATTTTGTTGAGCTGGCTATCCCACTTGGGATTGGTTTTCCACAGCAAGCGCCTATTGTTCGTCGGAAGCCGTTTTTGCCTCAGGGGTCTCCGGGCTGTGTTCGTTGGGGTTGAACTCCTGCTAGCAAAACCGCCGGCTTGAGGGAAGGGTTCAGACAGTGCCTGGGCCCTGTGGTCTCTTCCAGGTCAGTGTATGGCATTTCCTTCCCCTTGCCACAGGCACCTGGGTGCATGTCTGCACGTGGAGAAAGACTTTCACGTGGGAAGCCGGTTTTGGTCAAACGGGTCCCAGTGCTCTGCTCCTCTCTTTTCACTCCTGCTGCCAGAAGCCCAGGGAGGATGGGAGGGCTTAGAACATGGCTGGGCACTGTGGTTTCTTACAGAGAAGTGGAGGGCATTTGCTTTACCTTGCCACAACCACTTGGGATAGGGTCTGCACCTCAGGAAAACTGTTTCCGTGGGAAGCCGGCCTTTTGCAAAGGGGGTCTCAGGGTCGTTGGCCTCGGCTGTCACTCCGGCTCCCCAAAGCACAGGGACGAGGTGAGGGGCTTAGACCAAGCCTGGGCAATGTTGTTTCTTACACCTGGGTGTGCGGCATTTTGTTGAGCTGGCTACCCCCACTTGGGATAGGTGTTCCACAGCAAGCACCTATTGTTCGTTGGAAGCCGTTTTTGCCTCAGGGGTCTCCGGGCTGTGTTCGTTGGGGTTGAACTCCTGCTAGCAAAACCGCCGGGTTGAGGGAAGGGTTCAGACAGTGCCTGGGCCCTGTGGTCTCTTCCAGGTCAGTGTATGGCATTTCCTTCCCCTTGCCCAAGGCACCTGGGAGCATGTGTGCACGCGGAGAAAGACTTTCCCGTGGGAAGCCGGGTTTTGTCAAACGGGTCCCAGTGCTCTGCTCCTCTCTTTTCACTCCTGCTGCCAGAAGCCCAGGGAGGATGGGAGGGCTTAGAACATGGCTGGGCACTGTGGTTTCTTCCAGAGAAGTGGAGGGCATTTGCTTTACCTTGCCACAACCACTTGGGATAGGGTCTGCACCTCAGGAAACCTGTCTCCGTGGGAAGCCGGCTTTTTGCAAAGGGGTCTCAGGGCCGTGTGCCTCGGCTGTCCCTCCGGCTCCCCAAAGCACAGGGACGAGGTGAGGGGCTTAGACCATGCCTGGGCAATGTTGTTTCTTACACCTGGGTGTGTGGCATTTTGTTGAGCTGGCTACCCCACTTGGGATTGGTTTTCCACAGCAAGCGCCTATTGATCGTCGGAAGCCGTTTTGTCCTCAGGGGTCTCCAGGCTGTGTTCGTTGGGGTTGAACTCCTGCTAGCAAAACCGCCGGGTTGAGGGAAGGGTTCAGACTGTGCCTGGGCCCTGTGGTCTCTTCCAGGTCAGTGTATGGCATTTTCTTCCCCTTGCCACAGGCACCTGGGAGCATGTATGCACGTGGAGAAAGACTGTCCCGTGGGAAGCCGGGTTTTGTCAAACGGGTCCCAGTGCTCTGCTCCTGTCTTTTCACTCCTGCTGCCAGAAGCCCAGGGAGGATGGGAGGGCTTAGAACATGGCTGGGCACTGTGGTTTCTTCCAGAGAAGTGGAGGGCATTTGCTTTACCTTGCCACAACCACTTGGGATAGGGTCTGCACCTCAGGAAAACTGTTTCCGTGGGAAGGCGGCTTTTTGCAAAGGGGGTCTCAAGGTCGTTGGCCTCGGCTGTCCCTCCGGCTCCCCAAAGCACAGGGACGAGGTGAGGGGCTTAGACCAAGCCTGGGCAATGTTGTTTCTTACACCTGGGTGTGTGGCATTTTGTTGAGCTGGCTACCCCCACTTGGGATAGGTGTTCCACAGCAAGCACCTATTGTTCGTTGGAAGCTGTTTTTGCCCCAGGGGTCTCCGGGCTGTGTTCGTTGGGGTTGAACTCCTGCTAGCAAAACCGCCGGGTTGAGGCAAGGGTTCAGACTGTGCCTGGGCCCTGTGGCTTCTTCCAGGTCAGTGTATGGCATTTCCTTCCCCTTGCCCCAGGCACCTGGGAGCATGTCTGCACGTGGAGAAAGACTTTCCCGTGGGAAGCCGGGTTTTGTCAAACGGGTCCCAGTGCTCTGCTCCTCTCTTTTCACTCCTGCTGCCAGAAGCCCAGGGAGGATGGGAGGGCTTAGAACATGGCTGGGCACTGTGGTTTCTTCCAGAGAAGTGGAGGGCATTTGCTTTACCTTGCCACAACCACTTGGGATAGGGACTGCACCTCAGGAAAACTGTCTCCGTGGGAAGCCGGCTTTTTGCAAAGGGGTCTCAGGGCCGTGTGCCTCGGCTGTCCCTCCGGCTCCCCAAAGCACAGGGACGAGGTGAGGGGCTTAGACCATGCCTGGGCAATGTTGTTTCTTACACCTCGGTGTGTGGCATTTTGTTGAGCTGGCTACCCCCACTTGGGATAGGTGTTCCACAGCAAGCACCTATTGTTCGTTGGAAGCCGTTTTTGCCCCAGGGGTCTCCGGGCTGTGTTCGTTGGGGTTGAACTCCTGCTAGCAAAACCGCCGGGTTGAGGGAAGGGTTCAGACTGTGCCTGGGCCCTGTGGTCTCTTCCAGGTCAGTGTATGGCATTTCCTTCCCCTTGCCACAGGCACCTGGGAGCATGTCTGCACGTGGAGAAAGACTTTCCCGTGGGAAGCCGGGTTTTGTCAAACGGGTCCCAGTGCTCTGCTCCTCTCTTCTCACTCCTGCTGCCAGAAGCCCAGGGAGGATGGGAGGGCTTAGAACATGGTTGGGCACTGTGGTTTCTTCCAGAGAAGTGGAGGGCATTTGCTTTACCTTGCCACAACCACTTGGGATAGGGTCTGCACCTCAGGAAAACTGTCTCCGTGGGAAGCCGGCTTTTTGCAAAGGGGTCTCAGGGCCGTGTGCCTCGGCTGTCCCTCCGGCTCCCCAAAGCACAGGGACGAGGTGAGGGGCTTAGACCATGCCTGGGCAATGTTGTTTCTTACACCTGGGTGTGTGGCATTTTGTTGAGCTGGCTACCCCCACTTGGGATAGGTGTTCCACAGCAAGCACCTATTGTTCGTTGGAAGCCGTTTTTGCCCCAGGGGTCTCCGGGCTGTGTTCGTTGGGGTTGAACTCCTGCTAGCAAAACCGCCGGGTTGAGGGAAGGGTTCAGACTGTGCCTGGGACCTGTGGTCTCTTCCAGGTCAGTGTATGGCATTTCCTTCCCGTTGCCCCAGGCACCTGGGAGCATGTCTGCACGCGGAGAAAGACTTTCCCGTGGGAAGCCGGGTTTTGTCAAACGGGTCCCAGTGCTCTGCTCCTCTCTTTTCACTCCTGCTGCCAGAAGCCCAGGGAGGATGGGAGGGCTTAGAACATGGCTGGGCACTGTGGTTTCTTCCAGAGAAGTGGAAGGCATTTGCTTTACCTTGACACAACCACTTGGGAAAGGGTCTGCACCTCAGGAAAACTGTCTCCGTGGGAAACCGGCTTTTTGCAAAGGGGTCTCAGGGCCGTGGGCCTCGGCGGTCCCTCCGGCTCCCCAAAGCACAGGGACGAGGTGAGGGGCTTAGACCATGCTTGGGCAATGTTGTTTCTTACACCTGGGTGTGTGGCATTTTGTTGAGCTGGCTACCCCCACTTGGGATAGGTGTTCCACAGCAAGCACCTATTGTTCCTCGGAAGCTGTTTTTGCCCCAGGGGTCTACGGGCTGTGTTCGTTGGGGTTGAACTCCTGCTAGCAAAACCGCCGGGTTGAGGGAAGTGTTCAGACTGTGCCTGGGCCCTGTGGTCTCTTCCAGGTCAGTGTATGGCATTTCCTTCCCCTTGCCCCAGGCACCTGGGAGCATGTCTGCACGCGGAGAAAGACTTTCCCGTGGAAAGCCGGGTTTTGTCAAACGGGTCCCAGTGCTCTGCTCCTCTCTTTTCACTCCTGCTGCCAGAAGCCCAGGGAGGATGGGAGGGCTTAGAACATGGTTGGGCACTGTGGTTTCTTCCAGAGAAGTGGAGGGCATTTGCTTTACCTTGCCACAACTACTTGGGATAGGGTCTGCACCTCAGGAAAACTGTCTCCGTGGGAAGCCGGCTTTTTGCAAAGGGGTCTCAGGGCCGTGTGCCTCGGCTGTCCCTCCGGCTCCCCAAAGCACAGGGACGAGGTGAGGGGCTTAGACCATGCCTGGGCAATGTTGTTTCTTACACCTGGGTGTGTGGCATTTTGTTGAGCTGGCTATCCCACTTGGGATTGGTTTTCCACAGCAAGCGCCTATTGTTCGTCGGAAGCCGTTTTTGCCTCAGGGGTCTCCGGGCTGTGTTCGTTGGGGTTGAACTCCTGCTAGCAAAACCGCCGGCTTGAGGGAAGGGTTCAGACAGTGCCTGGGCCCTGTGGTCTCTTCCAGGTCAGTGTATGGCATTTCCTTCCCCTTGCCACAGGCACCTGCGAGCATGTCTGCACGTGGAGAAAGACTTTCCCGTGGGAAGCCGGTTTTGGTCAAACGGGTCCCAGTGCTCTGCTCCTCTCTTTTCACTCCTGCTGTCAGAAGCCCAGGGAGGATAGGAGGGCTTAGAACATGGCTGGGCACTGTGGTTTCTTCCAGAGAAGTGGAGGGCATTTGCTTTACCTTGCCACAACCACTTGGGATAGGGACTGCACCTCAGGAAAACTGTCTCCGTGGGAAGCCGGCTTTTTGCAAAGGGGTCATGGCCGTGGGGCTCGGGTGTCCCTCCGGCTCCCCAAAGCACAGGGACGAGGTGAGGGGCTTAGACCATGCCTGGGCAATGTTGTTTCTTACACCTGGGTGTGTGGCATTTTGTTGAGCTGGCTTCCCCCACTTGGGATAGGTGTTCCACAGCAAGCACCTATTCATCGTCGGAAGCCGTTTTTGCCCCAGGGGTCTACGGGCTGTGTTCGTTGGGGTTGAACTCCTGCTAGCAAAACCGCCGGGTTGAGGGCAGGGTTCAGACTGTGCCTGGGCCCTGTGGTCTCTTCCAGGTCAGTGTATGGCATTTCCTTCCCCTTGCCACAGGCACCTGGGAGCATGTCTGCACGTGGAGAAAGACTTTCCCGTGGGAAGCCGGGTTTTGTCAAACGGGTCCCAGTGCTCTGCTCCTCTCTTTTCACTCCTGCTGCCAGAAGCCCAGGGAGGATGGGAGGGCTTAGAACATGGTTGGGCACTGTGGTTTCTTCCAGAGAAGTGGAGGGCATTTGCTTTACCTTGCCACAACTACTTGGGATAGGGTCTGCACCTCAGGAAAACTGTCTCCGTGGGAAGCCGGCTTTTTGCAAAGGGGTCTCAGGGCCGTGGTCCTCGGGTGTCCCTCCGGCTCCCCAAAGCACAGGGACGAGGTGAGGGGCTTAGACCATGACTGGGCAATGTTGTTTCTTACACCTGGGTGTGTGGCATTTTGTTGAGCTGGCTATCCCACTTGGGATTGGTTTTCCACAGCAAGCGCCTATTGTTCGTCGGAAGCCGTTTTTGCCTCAGGGGTCTCCGGGCTGTGTTCGTTGGGGTTGAACTCCTGCTAGCAAAACCGCCGGCTTGAGGGAAGGGTTCAGACAGTGCCTGGGCCCTGTGGTCTCTTCCAGGTCAGTGTATGGCATTTCCTTCCCCTTGCCACAGGCACCTGGGTGCATGTCTGCACGTGGAGAAAGACTTTCACGTGGGAAGCCGGTTTTGGTCAAACGGGTCCCAGTGCTCTGCTCCTCTCTTTTCACTCCTGCTGCCAGAAGCCCAGGGAGGATGGGAGGGCTTAGAACATGGCTGGGCACTGTGGTTTCTTACAGAGAAGTGGAGGGCATTTGCTTTACCTTGCCACAACCACTTGGGATAGGGTCTGCACCTCAGGAAAACTGTTTCCGTGGGAAGCCGGCCTTTTGCAAAGGGGGTCTCAGGGTCGTTGGCCTCGGCTGTCACTCCGGCTCCCCAAAGCACAGGGACGAGGTGAGGGGCTTAGACCAAGCCTGGGCAATGTTGTTTCTTACACCTGGGTGTGCGGCATTTTGTTGAGCTGGCTACCCCCACTTGGGATAGGTGTTCCACAGCAAGCACCTATTGTTCGTTGGAAGCCGTTTTTGCCTCAGGGGTCTCCGGGCTGTGTTCGTTGGGGTTGAACTCCTGCTAGCAAAACCGCCGGGTTGAGGGAAGGGTTCAGACAGTGCCTGGGCCCTGTGGTCTCTTCCAGGTCAGTGTATGGCATTTCCTTCCCCTTGCCCCAGGCACCTGGGAGCATGTCTGCACGCGGAGAAAGACTTTCCCGTGGGAAGCCGGGTTTTGTCAAACGGGTCCCAGTGCTCTGCTCCTCTCTTTTCACTCCTGCTGCCAGAAGCCCAGGGAGGATGGGAGGGCTTAGAACATGGCTGGGCACTGTGGTTTCTTCCAGAGAAGTGGAGGGCATTTGCTTTACCTTGCCACAACCACTTGGGATAGGGTCTGCACCTCAGGAAACCTGTCTCCGTGGGAAGCCGGCTTTTTGCAAAGGGGTCTCAGGGCCGTGTGCCTCGGCTGTCCCTCCGGCTCCCCAAAGCACAGGGACGAGGTGAGGGGCTTAGACCATGCCTGGGCAATGTTGTTTCTTACACCTGGGTGTGTGGCATTTTGTTGAGCTGGCTACCCCACTTGGGATTGGTTTTCCACAGCAAGCGCCTATTGATCGTCGGAAGCCGTTTTGTCCTCAGGGGTCTCCAGGCTGTGTTCGTTGGGGTTGAACTCCTGCTAGCAAAACCGCCGGGTTGAGGGAAGGGTTCAGACTGTGCCTGGGCCCTGTGGTCTCTTCCAGGTCAGTGTATGGCATTTTCTTCCCCTTGCCACAGGCACCTGGGAGCATGTATGCACGTGGAGAAAGACTGTCCCGTGGGAAGCCGGGTTTTGTCAAACGGGTCCCAGTGCTCTGCTCCTGTCTTTTCACTCCTGCTGCCAGAAGCCCAGGGAGGATGGGAGGGCTTAGAACATGGCTGGGCACTGTGGTTTCTTCCAGAGAAGTGGAGGGCATTTGCTTTACCTTGCCACAACCACTTGGGATAGGGTCTGCACCTCAGGAAAACTGTTTCCGTGGGAAGCTGGCTTTTTGCAAAGGGGGTCTCAAGGTCGTTGGCCTCGGCTGTCCCTCCGGCTCCCCAAAGCACAGGGACGAGGTGAGGGGCTTAGACCAAGCCTGGGCAATGTTGTTTCTTACACCTGGGTGTGTGGCATTTTGTTGAGCTGGCTACCCCCACTTGGGATAGGTGTTCCACAGCAAGCACCTATTGTTCGTTGGAAGCTGTTTTTGCCCCAGGGGTCTCCGGGCTGTGTTCGTTGGGGTTGAACTCCTGCTAGCAAAACCGCCGGGTTGAGGCAAGGGTTCAGACTGTGCCTGGGCCCTGTGGCTTCTTCCAGGTCAGTGTATGGCATTTCCTTCCCCTTGCCCCAGGCACCTGGGAGCATGTCTGCACGCGGAGAAAGACTTTCCCGTGGGAAGCCGGGTTTTGTCAAACGGGTCCCAGTGCTCTGCTCCTCTCTTTTCACTCCTGCTGCCAGAAGCCCAGGGAGGATGGGAGGGCTTAGAACATGGCTGGGCACTGTGGTTTCTTCCAGAGAAGTGGAGGGCATTTGCTTTACCTTGCCACAACCACTTGGGATAGGGACTGCACCTCAGGAAAACTGTCTCCGTGGGAAGCCGGCTTTTTGCAAAGGGGTCATGGCCGTGGGGCTCGGGTGTCCCTCCGGCTCCCCAAAGCACAGGGACGAGGTGAGGGGCTTAGACCATGCCTGGGCAATGTTGTTTCTTACACCTGGGTGTGTGGCATTTTGTTGAGCTGGCTTCCCCCACTTGGGATAGGTGTTCCACAGCAAGCACCTATTCATCGTCGGAAGCCGTTTTTGCCCCAGGGGTCTACGGGCTGTGTTCGTTGGGGTTGAACTCCTGCTAGCAAAACCGCCGGGTTGAGGGCAGGGTTCAGACTGTGCCTGGGCCCTGTGGTCTCTTCCAGGTCAGTGTATGGCATTTCCTTCCCCTTGCCACAGGCACCTGGGAGCATGTCTGCACGTGGAGAAAGACTTTCCCGTGGGAAGCCGGGTTTTGTCAAACGGGTCCCAGTGCTCTGCTCCTCTCTTTTCACTCCTGCTGCCAGAAGCCCAGGGAGGATGGGAGGGCTTAGAACATGGTTGGGCACTGTGGTTTCTTCCAGAGAAGTGGAGGGCATTTTCTTTACCTTGCCACAACTACTTGGGATAAGGTCTGCACCTCAGGAAAACTGTCTCCGTGGGAAGCCGTCTTTTTGCAAAGGGGTCTCAGGGCCGTGGGCCTCGGGTGTCCCTCCGGCTCCCCAAAGCACAGGGACGAGGTGAGGGGCTTAGACCATGACTGGGCAATGTTGTTTCTTACACCTGGGTGTGTGGCATTTTGTTGAGCTGGCTATCCCACTTGGGATTGGTTTTCCACAGCAAGCGCCTATTGTTCGTCGGAAGCCGTTTTTGCCTCAGGGGTCTCCGGGCTGTGTTCGTTGGGGTTGAACTCCTGCTAGCAAAACCGCCGGCTTGAGGGAAGGGTTCAGACAGTGCCTGGGCCCTGTGGTCTCTTCCAGGTCAGTGTATGGCATTTCCTTCCCCTTGCCACAGGCACCTGGGTGCATGTCTGCACGTGGAGAAAGACTTTCACGTGGGAAGCCGGTTTTGGTCAAACGGGTCCCAGTGCTCTGCTCCTCTCTTTTCACTCCTGCTGCCAGAAGCCCAGGGAGGATGGGAGGGCTTAGAACATGGCTGGGCACTGTGGTTTCTTACAGAGAAGTGGAGGGCATTTGCTTTACCTTGCCACAACCACTTGGGATAGGGTCTGCACCTCAGGAAAACTGTTTCCGTGGGAAGCCGGCCTTTTGCAAAGGGGGTCTCAGGGTCGTTGGCCTCGGCTGTCACTCCGGCTCCCCAAAGCACAGGGACGAGGTGAGGGGCTTAGACCAAGCCTGGGCAATGTTGTTTCTTACACCTGGGTGTGCGGCATTTTGTTGAGCTGGCTACCCCCACTTGGGATAGGTGTTCCACAGCAAGCACCTATTGTTCGTTGGAAGCCGTTTTTGCCTCAGGGGTCTCCGGGCTGTGTTCGTTGGGGTTGAACTCCTGCTAGCAAAACCGCCGGGTTGAGGGAAGGGTTCAGACAGTGCCTGGGCCCTGTGGTCTCTTCCAGGTCAGTGTATGGCATTTCCTTCCCCTTGCCCAAGGCACCTGGGAGCATGTGTGCACGCGGAGAAAGACTTTCCCGTGGGAAGCCGGGTTTTGTCAAACGGGTCCCAGTGCTCTGCTCCTCTCTTTTCACTCCTGCTGCCAGAAGCCCAGGGAGGATGGGAGGGCTTAGAACATGGCTGGGCACTGTGGTTTCTTCCAGAGAAGTGGAGGGCATTTGCTTTACCTTGCCACAACCACTTGGGATAGGGTCTGCACCTCAGGAAACCTGTCTCCGTGGGAAGCCGGCTTTTTGCAAAGGGGTCTCAGGGCCGTGTGCCTCGGCTGTCCCTCCGGCTCCCCAAAGCACAGGGACGAGGTGAGGGGCTTAGACCATGCCTGGGCAATGTTGTTTCTTACACCTGGGTGTGTGGCATTTTGTTGAGCTGGCTACCCCACTTGGGATTGGTTTTCCACAGCAAGCGCCTATTGATCGTCGGAAGCCGTTTTGTCCTCAGGGGTCTCCAGGCTGTGTTCGTTGGGGTTGAACTCCTGCTAGCAAAACCGCCGGGTTGAGGGAAGGGTTCAGACTGTGCCTGGGCCCTGTGGTCTCTTCCAGGTCAGTGTATGGCATTTTCTTCCCCTTGCCACAGGCACCTGGGAGCATGTATGCACGTGGAGAAAGACTGTCCCGTGGGAAGCCGGGTTTTGTCAAACGGGTCCCAGTGCTCTGCTCCTGTCTTTTCACTCCTGCTGCCAGAAGCCCAGGGAGGATGGGAGGGCTTAGAACATGGCTGGGCACTGTGGTTTCTTCCAGAGAAGTGGAGGGCATTTGCTTTACCTTGCCACAACCACTTGGGATAGGGTCTGCACCTCAGGAAAACTGTTTCCGTGGGAAGCCGGCTTTTTGCAAAGGGGGTCTCAAGGTCGTTGGCCTCGGCTGTCCCTCCGGCTCCCCAAAGCACAGGGACGAGGTGAGGGGCTTAGACCAAGCCTGGGCAATGTTGTTTCTTACACCTGGGTGTGTGGCATTTTGTTGAGCTGGCTACCCCCACTTGGGATAGGTGTTCCACAGCAAGCACCTATTGTTCGTTGGAAGCTGTTTTTGCCCCAGGGGTCTCCGGGCTGTGTTCGTTGGGGTTGAACTCCTGCTAGCAAAACCGCCGGGTTGAGGCAAGGGTTCAGACTGTGCCTGGGCCCTGTGGCTTCTTCCAGGTCAGTGTATGGCATTTCCTTCCCCTTGCCCCAGGCACCTGGGAGCATGTCTGCACGCGGAGAAAGACTTTCCCGTGGGAAGCCGGGTTTTGTCAAACGGGTCCCAGTGCTCTGCTCCTCTCTTTTCACTCCTGCTGCCAGAAGCCCAGGGAGGATGGGAGGGCTTAGAACATGGCTGGGCACTGTGGTTTCTTCCAGAGAAGTGGAGGGCATTTGCTTTACCTTGCCACAACCACTTGGGATAGGGACTGCACCTCAGGAAAACTGTCTCCGTGGGAAGCCGGCTTTTTGCAAAGGGGTCTCAGGGCCGTGTGCCTCGGCTGTCCCTCCGGCTCCCCAAAGCACAGGGACGAGGTGAGGGGCTTAGACCATGCCTGGGCAATGTTGTTTCTTACACCTGGGTGTGTGGCATTTTGTTGAGCTGGCTACCCCCACTTGGGATAGGTGTTCCACAGCAAGCACCTATTGTTCGTTGGAAGCCGTTTTTGCCCCAGGGGTCTCCGGGCTGTGTTCGTTGGGGTTGAACTCCTGCTAGCAAAACCGCCGGGTTGAGGGAAGGGTTCAGACTGTGCCTGGGCCCTGTGGTCTCTTCCAGGTCAGTGTATGGCATTTCCTTCCCCTTGCCACAGGCACCTGGGAGCATGTCTGCACGTGGAGAAAGACTTTCCCGTGGGAAGCCGGGTTTTGTCAAACGGGTCCCAGTGCTCTGCTCCTCTCTTCTCACTCCTGCTGCCAGAAGCCCAGGGAGGATGGGAGGGCTTAGAACATGGTTGGGCACTGTGGTTTCTTCCAGAGAAGTGGAGGGCATTTGCTTTACCTTGCCACAACCACTTGGGATAGGGTCTGCACCTCAGGAAAACTGTCTCCGTGGGAAGCCGGCTTTTTGCAAAGGGGTCTCAGGGCCGTGTGCCTCGGCTGTCCCTCCGGCTCCCCAAAGCACAGGGACGAGGTGAGGGGCTTAGACCATGCCTGGGCAATGTTGTTTCTTACACCTGGGTGTGTGGCATTTTGTTGAGCTGGCTACCCCCACTTGGGATAGGTGTTCCACAGCAAGCACCTATTGTTCGTTGGAAGCCGTTTTTGCCCCAGGGGTCTCCGGGCTGTGTTCGTTGGGGTTGAACTCCTGCTAGCAAAACCGCCGGGTTGAGGGAAGGGTTCAGACTGTGCCTGGGCCCTGTGGTCTCTTCCAGGTCAGTGTATGGCATTTCCTTCCCCTTGCCCCAGGCACCTGGGAGCATGTCTGCACGCGGAGAAAGACTTTCCCGTGGGAAGCCGGGTTTTGTCAAACGGGTCCCAGTGCTCTGCTCCTCTCTTTTCACTCCTGCTGCCAGAAGCCCAGGGAGGATGGGAGGGCTTAGAACATGGCTGGGCACTGTGGTTTCTTCCAGAGAAGTGGAGGGCATTTGCTTTACCTTGCCACAACCACTTGGGATAGGGACTGCACCTCAGGAAAACTGTCTCCGTGGGAAGCCGGCTTTTTGCAAAGGGGTCTCAGGGCCGTGGGGCTCGGGTGTCCCTCCGGCTCCCCAAAGCACAGGGACGAGGTGAGGGGCTTAGACCATGCCTGGGCAATGTTGTTTCTTACACCTGGGTGTGTGGCATTTTGTTGAGCTGGCTACCCCCACTTGGGATTGGTTTTCCACAGCAAGCGCCTATTGTTCGTCGGAAGCCGTTTTTGCCTCAGGGGTCTCCGGGCTGTGTTCGTTGGGGTTGAACTCCTGCTAGCAAAACTGCCGGCTTGAGGGAAGGGTTCAGACAGTGCCTGGGCCCTGTGGTCTCTTCCAGGTCAGTGTATGGCATTTCCTTCCCCTTGCCCCAGGCACCTGGGAGCATGTCTGCACGCGGAGAAAGACTTTCCCGTGGGAAGCCGGGTTTTGTCAAACGGGTCCCAGTGCTCTGCTCCTCTCTTTTCACTCCTGCTGCCAGAAGCCCAGGGAGGATGGGAGGGCTTAGAACATGGCTGGGCACTGTGGTTTCCTCCAGAGAAGTGGAGGGCATTTGCTTTACCTTGCCACAACCACTTGGGATAGGGTCTGCACCTCAGGAAAACTGTTTCCGTGGGAAGCCGGCTTTTTGCAAAGGGGGTCTCAGGGTCGTTGGCCTCGGCTGTCACTCCGGCTCCCCAAAGCACAGGGACGAGGTGAGGGGCTTAGACCAAGCCTGGGCAATGTTGTTTCTTACACCTGGGTGTGTGGCATTTTGTTGAGCTGGCTACCCCCACTTGGGATAGGTGTTCCACAGCAAGCACCTATTGTTCGTTGGAAGACGTTTTTGCCCCAGGGGTCTCCGGGCTGTGTTCGTTGGGGTTGAACTCCTGCTAGCAAAACCGCCGGGTTGAGGGAAGGGTTCAGACTGTGCCTGGGCCCTGTGGTCTCTTCCAGGTCAGTGTATGGCATTTCCTTCCCCTTGCCCCAGGCACCTGGGAGCATGTCTGCACGCGGAGAAAGACTTTCCCGTGGGAAGCCGGGTTTTGTCAAACGAGTCCCAGTGCTCTGCTCCTCTCTTTTCACTCCTGCTGCCAGAAGCCCAGGGAGGATGGGAGGGCTTAGAACATGGCTGGGCACTCTGGTTTCTTCCGGAGAAGTGGAGGGCATTTGCTTTACCTTGCCACAACTACTTGGGATAGGGTCTGCACCTCAGGAAAACTGTCTCCGTGGGAAGCCGGCTTTTCGCAAAGGGGTCTCAGGGCCGTGGGCCTCGGGTGTCCCTCCGGCTCCCCAAAGCACAGGGACGAGGTGAGGGGCTTAGACCATGACTGGGCAATGTTGTTTCTTACACCTGGGTGTGTGGCATTTTGTTGAGCTGGCTATCCCACTTGGGATTGGTTTTCCACATCAAGCGCCTATTGTTCGTCGGAAGCCGTTTTTGCCTCAGGGGTTTCCGGGCTGTGTTCGTTGGGGTTGAACTCCTGCTAGCAAAACCGCCGGCTTGAGGGAAGGGTTCAGACAGTGCCTGGGCCCTGTGGTCTCTTCCAGGTCAGTGTATGGCATTTCCTTCCCCTTGCCACAGGCACCTGGGAGCATGTCTGCACGTGGAGAAAGACTTTCCCGTGGGAAGCCAGTTTTGGTCAAACGGGTCCCAGTGCTCTGCTCCTGTCTTTTCACTCCTGCTGCCAGAAGCCCAGGGAGGATGGGAGGGCTTAGAACATGGCTGGGCACTGTGGTTTCTTCCAGAGAAGTGGAGGGCATTTGCTTTACCTTGCCACAACCACTTGGGATAGGGTCTGCACCTCAGGAAAACTGTTTCCGTGGGAAGCCGGCTTTTTGCAAAGGGGGTCTCAGGGTCGTTGGCCTCGGCTGTCACTCCGGCTCCCCAAAGCACAGGGACGAGGTGAGGGGCTTAGACCAAGCCTGGGCAAAGTTGTTTCTTACACCTGGGTGTGCGGCATTTTGTTGAGCTGGCTACCCCCACTTGGGATAGGTGTTCCACAGCAAGCACCTATTGTTCGTTGGAAGCCGTTTTTGCCCCAGGGGTCTCCGGGCTGTGTTCGTTGGGGTTGAACTCCTGCTAGCAAAACCGCCGGGTTGAGGGAAGGGTTCAGACAGTGCCTGGGCCCTGTGGTCTCTTCCAGGTCAGTGTATGGCATTTCCTTCCCCTTGCCCCAGGCACCTGGGAGCATGTCTGCACGCGGAGAAAGACTTTCCCGTGGGAAGCCGGGTTTTGTCAAACGGGTCCCAGTGCTCTGCTCCTCTCTTTTCACTCCTGCTGCCAGAAGCCCAGGGAGGATGGGAGGGCTTAGAACATGGCTGGGCACTGTGGTTTCTTCCAGAGAAGTGGAGGGCATTTGCTTTACCTTGCCACAACCACTTGGGATAGGGTCTGCACCTCAGGAAAACTGTCTCCGTGGGAAGCCGGCTTTTTGCAAAGGGGTCTCAGGGCCGTGTGCCTCGGCTGTCCCTCCGGCTCCCCAAAGCACAGGGACGAGGTTAGGGGCTTAGACCATGCCTGGGCAATGTTGTTTCTTACACCTGGGTGTGTGGCATTTTGTTGAGCTGGCTACCCCACTTGGGATTGGTTTTCCACAGCAAGCGCCTATTGATCGGCGGGAGCCGTTTTTGCCTCAGGGGTCTCCAGGCTGTGTTCGTTGGGGTTGAACTCCTGCTAGCAAAACCGCCGGCTTGAGGGAAGGGTTCAGACAGTGCCTGGGCCCTGTGGTCTCTTCCAGGTCAGTGTATGGCATTTCCTTCCCCTTGCCCCAGGCACCTGGGAGCATGTCTGCACGTGGAGAAAGACTTTCCCGTGGGAAGCCGGTTTTGGTCAAACGGGTCCCAGTGCTCTGCTCCTCTCTTTTCACTCCTGCTGTCAGAAGCCCAGGGAGGATAGGAGGGCTTAGAACATGGCTGGGCACTGTGGTTTCTTCCAGAGAAGTGGAGGGCATTTGCTTTACCTTGCCACAACCACTTTGGATAGGTACTGCACCTCAGGAAAACTGTCTCCGTGGGAAGCCGACTTTTTGCAAAGGGGTCTCAGGGCCGTGGGGCTCGGGTGTCCATCCGGCTCCCCAAAGCACTGGGACGAGGTGAGGGGCTTAGACCATGCCTGGGCAATGTTGTTTCTTACACCTGGGTGTGTGGCATTTTGTTGAGCTGGCTACCCCCACTTGGGATTGGTTTTCCACAGCAAGCGCCTATTGTTCGTCGGAAGCCGTTTTTGCCTCAGGGGTCTCCGGGCTGTGTTCGTTGGGGTTGAACTCCTGCTAGCAAAACCGCCGGGTTGAGGGAAGGGTTCAGACAGTGCCTGGGCCCTGTGGTCTCTTCCAGGTCAGTGTATGGCATTTCCTTCCCCTTGCCCCAGGCACCTGGGAGCATGTCTGCACGCGGAGAAAGACTTTCCCGTGGGAAGCCGGGTTTTGTCAAACGGGTCCCAGTGCTCTGCTCCTCTCTTTTCACTCCTGCTGCCAGAAGCCCAGGGAGGATGGGAGGGCTTAGAACATGGCTGGGCACTGTGGTTTCTTCCAGAGAAGTGGAGGGCATTTGCTTTACCTTGCCACAACCACTTGGGATAGGGTCTGCACCTCAGGAAAACTGTTTCCGTGGGAAGCCGGCTTTTTGCAAAGGGGGTCTCAGGGTCGTTGGCCTCGGCTGTCACTCCGGCTCCCCAAAGAACAGGGACGAGGTGAGGGGCTTAGACCAAGCCTGGGCAATGTTGTTTCTTACACCTGGGTGTGTGGCATTTTGTTGAGCTGGCTACCCCCACTTGGAATAGGTGTTCCACAGCAAGCACCTATTGTCCGTTGGAAGCCGTTTTTGCCCCAGGCGTCTCCGGGCTGTGTTCGTTGGGGTTGAACTCCTGCTAGCAAAACCGCCGGGTTGAGGGAAGGGTTCAGACTGTGCCTGGGCCCTGTGGTCTCTTCCAGGTCAGTGTATGGCATTTCCTTCCCCTTGCCCCAGGCACCTGGGAGCATGTCTGCACGCGGAGAAAGACTTTCCCGTGGGAAGCCGGGTTTTGTCAAACGGGTCCCAGTGCTCTGCTCCTCTCTTTTCACTCCTGCTGCCAGAAGCCCAGGGAGGATGGGAGGGCTTAGAACATGGCTGGGCACTGTGGTTTCTTCCGGAAAAGTGGAGGGCATTTGCTTTACCTTGCCACAACTACTTGGGATAGGGTCTGCACCTCAGGAAAACTGTCTCCGTGGGAAGCCGGCTTTTTGCAAAGGGGTCTCAGGGCCGTGGGCCTCGGGTGTCCCTCCGGCTCCCCAAAGCACAGGGACGAGGTGAGGGGCTTAGACCATGTCTGGGCAATGTTGTTTCTTACACCTGGGTGTGTGGCATTTTGTTGAGCTGGCTACCCCCACTTGGGATTGGTTTTCCACAGCAAGCGCCTATTGTTCGTCAGAAGCCGTTTTTGCCTCAGGGGTCTCCGGGCTGTGTTCGTTGGGGTTGAACTCCTGCTAGCAAAACCGCCGGGTTGAGGGAAGGGTTCAGACTGTGCCTGGGCCCTGTGGTCTCTTCCAGTTCAGTGTATGGCATTTCCTTCCCCTTGCCCCAGGCACCTGGGAGCATGTCTGCACGCGGAGAAAGACTTTCCCGTGGGAAGCCGGGTTTTGTCACACGGGTCCCAGTGCTCTGCTCCTCTCTTTTCACTCCTGCTGTCAGAAGCCCAGGGAGGATGGGAGGGCTTAGAACATGGTTGGGCACTGTGGTTTCTTCCAGAGAAGTGGAGGGCATTTGCTTTACCTTGCCACAACCACTTGGGATAGGGTCTGCACCTCAGGAAAACTGTCTCCGTGGGAAGCCGGCTTTTTGCAAAGGGGTCTCAGGGCCGTGTGCCTCGGCTGTCCCTCCGGCTCCCCAAAGCACAGGGACGAGGTGAGGGGCTTAGACCATGCCTGGGCAATGTTGTTTCTTACACCTGGGTGTGTGGCATTTTGTTGAGCTGGCTACCCCCACTTGGGATAGGTGTTCCACAGCAAGCACCTATTGTTCGTTGGAAGCCGTTTTTGCCCCAGGGGTCTCCGGGCTGTGTTCGTTGGGGTTGAACTCCTGCTAGCAAAACCGCCGGGTTGAGGGAAGGGTTCAGACTGTGCCTGGGCCCTGTGGTCTCTTCCAGGTCAGTGTATGGCATTTCCTTCCCCTTGCCCCAGGCACCTGGGAGCATGTCTGCACGCGGAGAAAGACTTTCCCGTGGGAAGCCGGGTTTTGTCAAACGGGTCCCAGTGCTCTGCTCCTTTCTTTTCACTCCTGCTGCCAGAAGCCCAGGGAGGATGGGAGGGCTTAGAACATGGCTGTGCACTGTGGTTTCTTCCAGAGAAGTGGAAGGCATTTGCTTTACCTTGCCACAACCACTTGGGATAGGGTCTGCACCTCAGGAAAACTGTTTCCGTGGGAAGCCGGCTTTTTGCAAAGGGGGTCTCAGGGTCGTTGGCCTCGGCTGTCACTCCGGCTCCCCAAAGCACAGGGACGAGGTGAGGGGCTTAGACCATGCCTGGGCAATGTTGTTTCTTACACCTGGGTGTGTGGCATTTTGTTGAGCTGGCTACCCCCACTTGGGATAGGTGTTCCACAGCAAGCACCTATTGTTCGTTGGAAGCCGTTTTTGCCCCAGGGGTCTCCGGGCTGTGTTCGTTGGGGTTGAACTCCTGCTAGCAAAACCGCCGGGTTGAGGGAAGGGTTCAGACTGTGCCTGGGCCCTGTGGTCTCTTCCAGGTCAGTGTATGGCATTTCCTTCCCCTTGCCCCAGGCACCTGGGAGCATGTCTGCACGCGGAGAAAGACTTTCCCGTGGGAAGCCGGGTTTTGTCAAACGGGTCCCAGTGCTCTGCTCCTCTCTTTTCACTCCTGCTGCCAGAAGCCCAGGGAGGATGGGAGGGCTTAGAACATGGCTGGGCACTGTGGTTTCTTCCAGAGAAGTGGAGGGCATTTGCTTTACCTTGCCACAACCACTTGGGATAGGGACTGCACCTCAGGAAAACTGTCTCCGTGGGAAGCCGGCTTTTTGCAAAGGGGTCTCAGGGCCGTGGGGCTCGGGTGTCCCTCCGGCTCCCCAAAGCACAGGGACGAGGTGAGGGGCTTAGACCATGCCTGGGCAATGTTGTTTCTTACACCTGGGTGTGTGGCATTTTGTTGAGCTGGCTACCCCCACTTGGGATTGGTTTTCCACAGCAAGCGCCTATTGTTCGTCGGAAGCCGTTTTTGCCTCAGGGGTCTCCGGGCTGTGTTCGTTGGGGTTGAACTCCTGCTAGCAAAACTGCCGGCTTGAGGGAAGGGTTCAGACAGTGCCTGGGCCCTGTGGTCTCTTCCAGGTCAGTGTATGGCATTTCCTTCCCCTTGCCCCAGGCACCTGGGAGCATGTCTGCACGCGGAGAAAGACTTTCCCGTGGGAAGCCGGGTTTTGTCAAACGGGTCCCAGTGCTCTGCTCCTCTCTTTTCACTCCTGCTGCCAGAAGCCCAGGGAGGATGGGAGGGCTTAGAACATGGCTGGGCACTGTGGTTTCCTCCAGAGAAGTGGAGGGCATTTGCTTTACCTTGCCACAACCACTTGGGATAGGGTCTGCACCTCAGGAAAACTGTTTCCGTGGGAAGCCGGCTTTTTGCAAAGGGGGTCTCAGGGTCGTTGGCCTCGGCTGTCACTCCGGCTCCCCAAAGCACAGGGACGAGGTGAGGGGCTTAGACCAAGCCTGGGCAATGTTGTTTCTTACACCTGGGTGTGTGGCATTTTGTTGAGCTGGCTACCCCCACTTGGGATAGGTGTTCCACAGCAAGCACCTATTGTTCGTTGGAAGACGTTTTTGCCCCAGGGGTCTCCGGGCTGTGTTCGTTGGGGTTGAACTCCTGCTAGCAAAACCGCCGGGTTGAGGGAAGGGTTCAGACTGTGCCTGGGCCCTGTGGTCTATTCCAGGTCAGTGTATGGCATTTCCTTCCCCTTGCCCCAGGCACCTGGGAGCATGTCTGCACGCGGAGAAAGACTTTCCCGTGGGAAGCCGGGTTTTGTCAAACGAGTCCCAGTGCTCTGCTCCTCTCTTTTCACTCCTGCTGCCAGAAGCCCAGGGAGGATGGCAGGGCTTAGAACATGGCTGGGCACTGTGGTTTCTTCCAGAGAAGTGGAGGGCATTTGCTTTACCTTGCCACAACTACTTGGGATAGGGTCTGCACCTCAGGAAAACTGTCTCCGTGGGAAGCCGGCTTTTCGCAAAGGGGTCTCAGGGCCGTGGGCCTCGGGTGTCCCTCCGGCTCCCCAAAGCACAGGGACGAGGTGAGGGGCTTAGACCATGACTGGGCAATGTTGTTTCTTACACCTGGGTGTGTGGCATTTTGTTGAGCTGGCTATCCCACTTGGGATTGGTTTTCCACAGCAAGCGCCTATTGTTCGTCGGAAGCCGTTTTTGCCTCAGGGGTTTCCGGGCTGTGTTCGTTGGGGTTGAACTCCTGCTAGCAAAACCGCCGGCTTGAGGGAAGGGTTCAGACAGTGCCTGGGCCCTGTGGTCTCTTCCAGGTCAGTGTATGGCATTTCCTTCCCCTTGCCACAGGCACCTGGGAGCATGTCTGCACGTGGAGAAAGACTTTCCCGTGGGAAGCCAGTTTTGGTCAAACGGGTCCCAGTGCTCTGCTCCTGTCTTTTCACTCCTGCTGCCAGAAGCCCAGGGAGGATGGGAGGGCTTAGAACATGGCTGGGCACTGTGGTTTCTTCCAGAGAAGTGGAGGGCATTTGCTTTACCTTGCCACAACCACTTGGGATAGGGTCTGCACCTCAGGAAAACTGTTTCCGTGGGAAGCCGGCTTTTTGCAAAGGGGGTCTCAGGGTCGTTGGCCTCGGCTGTCACTCCGGCTCCCCAAAGCACAGGGACGAGGTGAGGGGCTTAGACCAAGCCTGGGCAAAGTTGTTTCTTACACCTGGGTGTGCGGCATTTTGTTGAGCTGGCTACCCCCACTTGGGATAGGTGTTCCACAGCAAGCACCTATTGTTCGTTGGAAGCCGTTTTTGCCCCAGGGGTCTCCGGGCTGTGTTCGTTGGGGTTGAACTCCTGCTAGCAAAACCGCCGGGTTGAGGGAAGGGTTCAGACAGTGCCTGGGCCCTGTGGTCTCTTCCAGGTCAGTGTATGGCATTTCCTTCCCCTTGCCCCAGGCACCTGGGAGCATGTCTGCACGCGGAGAAAGACTTTCCCGTGGGAAGCCGGGTTTTGTCAAACGGGTCCCAGTGCTCTGCTCCTCTCTTTTCACTCCTGCTGCCAGAAGCCCAGGGAGGATGGGAGGGCTTAGAACATGGCTGGGCACTGTGGTTTCTTCCAGAGAAGTGGAGGGCATTTGCTTTACCTTGCCACAACCACTTGGGATAGGGTCTGCACCTCAGGAAAACTGTCTCCGTGGGAAGCCGGCTTTTTGCAAAGGGGTCTCAGGGCCGTGTGCCTCGGCTGTCCCTCCGGCTCCCCAAAGCACAGGGACGAGGTTAGGGGCTTAGACCATGCCTGGGCAATGTTGTTTCTTACACCTGGGTGTGTGGCATTTTGTTGAGCTGGCTACCCCACTTGGGATTGGTTTTCCACAGCAAGCGCCTATTGATCGGCGGGAGCCGTTTTTGCCTCAGGGGTCTCCAGGCTGTGTTCGTTGGGGTTGAACTCCTGCTAGCAAAACCGCCGGCTTGAGGGAAGGGTTCAGACAGTGCCTGGGCCCTGTGGTCTCTTCCAGGTCAGTGTATGGCATTTCCTTCCCCTTGCCCCAGGCACCTGGGAGCATGTCTGCACGTGGAGAAAGACTTTCCCGTGGGAAGCCGGTTTTGGTCAAACGGGTCCCAGTGCTCTGCTCCTCTCTTTTCACTCCTGCTGTCAGAAGCCCAGGGAGGATAGGAGGGCTTAGAACATGGCTGGGCACTGTGGTTTCTTCCAGAGAAGTGGAGGGCATTTGCTTTACCTTGCCACAACCACTTTGGATAGGTACTGCACCTCAGGAAAACTGTCTCCGTGGGAAGCCGACTTTTTGCAAAGGGGTCTCAGGGCCGTGGGGCTCGGGTGTCCATCCGGCTCCCCAAAGCACTGGGACGAGGTGAGGGGCTTAGACCATGCCTGGGCAATGTTGTTTCTTACACCTGGGTGTGTGGCATTTTGTTGAGCTGGCTACCCCCACTTGGGATTGGTTTTCCACAGCAAGCGCCTATTGTTCGTCGGAAGCCGTTTTTGCCTCAGGGGTCTCCGGGCTGTGTTCGTTGGGGTTGAACTCCTGCTAGCAAAACCGCCGGGTTGAGGGAAGGGTTCAGACAGTGCCTGGGCCCTGTGGTCTCTTCCAGGTCAGTGTATGGCATTTCCTTCCCCTTGCCCCAGGCACCTGGGAGCATGTCTGCACGCGGAGAAAGACTTTCCCGTGGGAAGCCGGGTTTTGTCAAACGGGTCCCAGTGCTCTGCTCCTCTCTTTTCACTCCTGCTGCCAGAAGCCCAGGGAGGATGGGAGGGCTTAGAACATGGCTGGGCACTGTGGTTTCTTCCAGAGAAGTGGAGGGCATTTGCTTTACCTTGCCACAACCACTTGGGATAGGGTCTGCACCTCAGGAAAACTGTTTCCGTGGGAAGCCGGCTTTTTGCAAAGGGGGTCTCAGGGTCGTTGGCCTCGGCTGTCACTCCGGCTCCCCAAAGAACAGGGACGAGGTGAGGGGCTTAGACCAAGCCTGGGCAATGTTGTTTCTTACACATGGGTGTGTGGCATTTTGTTGAGCTGGCTACCCCCACTTGGAATAGGTGTTCCACAGCAAGCACCTATTGTCCGTTGGAAGCCGTTTTTGCCCCAGGCGTCTCCGGGCTGTGTTCGTTGGGGTTGAACTCCTGCTAGCAAAACCGCCGGGTTGAGGGAAGGGTTCAGACTGTGCCTGGGCCCTGTGGTCTCTTCCAGGTCAGTGTATGGCATTTCCTTCCCCTTGCCCCAGGCACCTGGGAGCATGTCTGCACGCGGAGAAAGACTTTCCCGTGGGAAGCCGGGTTTTGTCAAACGGGTCCCAGTGCTCTGCTCCTCTCTTTTCACTCCTGCTGCCAGAAGCCCAGGGAGGATGGGAGGGCTTAGAACATGGCTGGGCACTGTGGTTTCTTCCGGAAAAGTGGAGGGCATTTGCTTTACCTTGCCACAACTACTTGGGATAGGGTCTGCACCTCAGGAAAACTGTCTCCGTGGGAAGCCGGCTTTTTGCAAAGGGGTCTCAGGGCCGTGGGCCTCGGGTGTCCCTCCGGCTCCCCAAAGCACAGGGACGAGGTGAGGGGCTTAGACCATGTCTGGGCAATGTTGTTTCTTACACCTGGGTGTGTGGCATTTTGTTGAGCTGGCTACCCCCACTTGGGATTGGTTTTCCACAGCAAGCGCCTATTGTTCGTCAGAAGCCGTTTTTGCCTCAGGGGTCTCCGGGCTGTGTTCGTTGGGGTTGAACTCCTGCTAGCAAAACCGCCGGGTTGAGGGAAGGGTTCAGACTGTGCCTGGGCCCTGTGGTCTCTTCCAGTTCAGTGTATGGCATTTCCTTCCCCTTGCCCCAGGCACCTGGGAGCATGTCTGCACGCGGAGAAAGACTTTCCCGTGGGAAGCCGGGTTTTGTCACACGGGTCCCAGTGCTCTGCTCCTCTCTTTTCACTCCTGCTGTCAGAAGCCCAGGGAGGATGGGAGGGCTTAGAACATGGTTGGGCACTGTGGTTTCTTCCAGAGAAGTGGAGGGCATTTGCTTTACCTTGCCACAACCACTTGGGATAGGGTCTGCACCTCAGGAAAACTGTCTCCGTGGGAAGCCGGCTTTTTGCAAAGGGGTCTCAGGGCCGTGTGCCTCGGCTGTCCCTCCGGCTCCCCAAAGCACAGGGACGAGGTGAGGGGCTTAGACCATGCCTGGGCAATGTTGTTTCTTACACCTGGGTGTGTGGCATTTTGTTGAGCTGGCTACCCCCACTTGGGATAGGTGTTCCACAGCAAGCACCTATTGTTCGTTGGAAGCCGTTTTTGCCCCAGGGGTCTCCGGGCTGTGTTCGTTGGGGTTGAACTCCTGCTAGCAAAACCGCCGGGTTGAGGGAAGGGTTCAGACTGTGCCTGGGCCCTGTGGTCTCTTCCAGGTCAGTGTATGGCATTTCCTTCCCCTTGCCCCAGGCACCTGGGAGCATGTCTGCACGCGGAGAAAGACTTTCCCGTGGGAAGCCGGGTTTTGTCAAACGGGTCCCAGTGCTCTGCTCCTTTCTTTTCACTCCTGCTGCCAGAAGCCCAGGGAGGATGGGAGGGCTTAGAACATGGCTGGGCACTGTGGTTTCTTCCAGAGAAGTGGAAGGCATTTGCTTTACCTTGCCACAACCACTTGGGATAGGGTCTGCACCTCAGGAAAACTGTTTCCGTGGGAAGCCGGCTTTTTGCAAAGGGGGTCTCAGGGTCGTTGGCCTCGGCTGTCACTCCGGCTCCCCAAAGCACAGGGACGAGGTGAGGGGCTTAGACCATGCCTGGGCAATGTTGTTTCTTACACCTGGGTGTGTGGCATTTTGTTGAGCTGGCTACCCCCACTTGGGATAGGTGTTCCACAGCAAGCACCTATTGTTCGTTGGAAGCCGTTTTTGCCCCAGGGGTCTCCGGGCTGTGTTCGTTGGGGTTGAACTCCTGCTAGCAAAACCGCCGGGTTGAGGGAAGGGTTCAGACTGTGCCTGGGCCCTGTGGTCTCTTCCAGGTCAGTGTATGGCATTTCCTTCCCCTTGCCCCAGGCACCTGGGAGCATGTCTGCACGCGGAGAAAGACTTTCCCGTGGGAAGCCGGGTTTTGTCAAACGGGTCCCAGTGCTCTGCTCCTCTCTTTTCACTCCTGCTGCCAGAAGCCCAGGGAGGATGGGAGGGCTTAGAACATGGCTGGGCACTGTGGTTTCTTCCGGAAAAGTGGAGGGCATTTGCTTTACCTTGCCACAACTACTTGGGATAGGGTCTGCACCTCAGGAAAACTGTCTCCGTGGGAAGCCGGCTTTTTGCAAAGGGGTCTCAGGGCCGTGTGCCTCGGCTGTCCCTCCGGCTCCCCAAAGCACAGGGACGAGGTTAGGGGCTTAGACCATGCCTGGGCAATGTTGTTTCTTACACCTGGGTGTGTGGCATTTTGTTGAGCTGGCTACCCCACTTGGGATTGGTTTTCCACAGCAAGCGCCTATTGATCGGCGGGAGCCGTTTTTGCCTCAGGGGTCTCCAGGCTGTGTTCGTTGGGGTTGAACTCCTGCTAGCAAAACCGCCGGCTTGAGGGAAGGGTTCAGACAGTGCCTGGGCCCTGTGGTCTCTTCCAGGTCAGTGTATGGCATTTCCTTCCCCTTGCCCCAGGCACCTGGGAGCATGTCTGCACGTGGAGAAAGACTTTCCCGTGGGAAGCCGGTTTTGGTCAAACGGGTCCCAGTGCTCTGCTCCTCTCTTTTCACTCCTGCTGTCAGAAGCCCAGGGAGGATAGGAGGGCTTAGAACATGGCTGGGCACTGTGGTTTCTTCCAGAGAAGTGGAGGGCATTTGCTTTACCTTGCCACAACCACTTTGGATAGGTACTGCACCTCAGGAAAACTGTCTCCGTGGGAAGCCGACTTTTTGCAAAGGGGTCTCAGGGCCGTGGGGCTCGGGTGTCCATCCGGCTCCCCAAAGCACTGGGACGAGGTGAGGGGCTTAGACCATGCCTGGGCAATGTTGTTTCTTACACCTGGGTGTGTGGCATTTTGTTGAGCTGGCTACCCCCACTTGGGATTGGTTTTCCACAGCAAGCGCCTATTGTTCGTCGGAAGCCGTTTTTGCCTCAGGGGTCTCCGGGCTGTGTTCGTTGGGGTTGAACTCCTGCTAGCAAAACCGCCGGGTTGAGGGAAGGGTTCAGACAGTGCCTGGGCCCTGTGGTCTCTTCCAGGTCAGTGTATGGCATTTCCTTCCCCTTGCCCCAGGCACCTGGGAGCATGTCTGCACGCGGAGAAAGACTTTCCCGTGGGAAGCCGGGTTTTGTCAAACGGGTCCCAGTGCTCTGCTCCTCTCTTTTCACTCCTGCTGCCAGAAGCCCAGGGAGGATGGGAGGGCTTAGAACATGGCTGGGCACTGTGGTTTCTTCCAGAGAAGTGGAGGGCATTTGCTTTACCTTGCCACAACCACTTGGGATAGGGTCTGCACCTCAGGAAAACTGTTTCCGTGGGAAGCCGGCTTTTTGCAAAGGGGGTCTCAGGGTCGTTGGCCTCGGCTGTCACTCCGGCTCCCCAAAGAACAGGGACGAGGTGAGGGGCTTAGACCAAGCCTGGGCAATGTTGTTTCTTACACATGGGTGTGTGGCATTTTGTTGAGCTGGCTACCCCCACTTGGAATAGGTGTTCCACAGCAAGCACCTATTGTCCGTTGGAAGCCGTTTTTGCCCCAGGCGTCTCCGGGCTGTGTTCGTTGGGGTTGAACTCCTGCTAGCAAAACCGCCGGGTTGAGGGAAGGGTTCAGACTGTGCCTGGGCCCTGTGGTCTCTTCCAGGTCAGTGTATGGCATTTCCTTCCCCTTGCCCCAGGCACCTGGGAGCATGTCTGCACGCGGAGAAAGACTTTCCCGTGGGAAGCCGGGTTTTGTCAAACGGGTCCCAGTGCTCTGCTCCTCTCTTTTCACTCCTGCTGCCAGAAGCCCAGGGAGGATGGGAGGGCTTAGAACATGGCTGGGCACTGTGGTTTCTTCCGGAAAAGTGGAGGGCATTTGCTTTACCTTGCCACAACTACTTGGGATAGGGTCTGCACCTCAGGAAAACTGTCTCCGTGGGAAGCCGGCTTTTTGCAAAGGGGTCTCAGGGCCGTGGGCCTCGGGTGTCCCTCCGGCTCCCCAAAGCACAGGGACGAGGTGAGGGGCTTAGACCATGTCTGGGCAATGTTGTTTCTTACACCTGGGTGTGTGGCATTTTGTTGAGCTGGCTACCCCCACTTGGGATTGGTTTTCCACAGCAAGCGCCTATTGTTCGTCAGAAGCCGTTTTTGCCTCAGGGGTCTCCGGGCTGTGTTCGTTGGGGTTGAACTCCTGCTAGCAAAACCGCCGGGTTGAGGGAAGGGTTCAGACTGTGCCTGGGCCCTGTGGTCTCTTCCAGTTCAGTGTATGGCATTTCCTTCCCCTTGCCCCAGGCACCTGGGAGCATGTCTGCACGCGGAGAAAGACTTTCCCGTGGGAAGCCGGGTTTTGTCACACGGGTCCCAGTGCTCTGCTCCTCTCTTTTCACTCCTGCTGTCAGAAGCCCAGGGAGGATGGGAGGGCTTAGAACATGGTTGGGCACTGTGGTTTCTTCCAGAGAAGTGGAGGGCATTTGCTTTACCTTGCCACAACCACTTGGGATAGGGTCTGCACCTCAGGAAAACTGTCTCCGTGGGAAGCCGGCTTTTTGCAAAGGGGTCTCAGGGCCGTGTGCCTCGGCTGTCCCTCCGGCTCCCCAAAGCACAGGGACGAGGTGAGGGGCTTAGACCATGCCTGGGCAATGTTGTTTCTTACACCTGGGTGTGTGGCATTTTGTTGAGCTGGCTACCCCCACTTGGGATAGGTGTTCCACAGCAAGCACCTATTGTTCGTTGGAAGCCGTTTTTGCCCCAGGGGTCTCCGGGCTGTGTTCGTTGGGGTTGAACTCCTGCTAGCAAAACCGCCGGGTTGAGGGAAGGGTTCAGACTGTGCCTGGGCCCTGTGGTCTCTTCCAGGTCAGTGTATGGCATTTCCTTCCCCTTGCCCCAGGCACCTGGGAGCATGTCTGCACGCGGAGAAAGACTTTCCCGTGGGAAGCCGGGTTTTGTCAAACGGGTCCCAGTGCTCTGCTCCTTTCTTTTCACTCCTGCTGCCAGAAGCCCAGGGAGGATGGGAGGGCTTAGAACATGGCTGGGCACTGTGGTTTCTTCCAGAGAAGTGGAAGGCATTTGCTTTACCTTGCCACAACCACTTGGGATAGGGTCTGCACCTCAGGAAAACTGTTTCCGTGGGAAGCCGGCTTTTTGCAAAGGGGGTCTCAGGGTCGTTGGCCTCGGCTGTCACTCCGGCTCCCCAAAGCACAGGGACGAGGTGAGGGGCTTAGACCATGCCTGGGCAATGTTGTTTCTTACACCTGGGTGTGTGGCATTTTGTTGAGCTGGCTACCCCCACTTGGGATAGGTGTTCCACAGCAAGCACCTATTGTTCGTTGGAAGCCGTTTTTGCCCCAGGGGTCTCCGGGCTGTGTTCGTTGGGGTTGAACTCCTGCTAGCAAAACCGCCGGGTTGAGGGAAGGGTTCAGACTGTGCCTGGGCCCTGTGGTCTCTTCCAGGTCAGTGTATGGCATTTCCTTCCCCTTGCCCCAGGCACCTGGGAGCATGTCTGCACGCGGAGAAAGACTTTCCCGTGGGAAGCCGGGTTTTGTCAAACGGGTCCCAGTGCTCTGCTCCTTTCTTTTCACTCCTGCTGCCAGAAGCCCAGGGAGGATGGGAGGGCTTAGAACATGGCTGGGCACTGTGGTTTCTTCCAGAGAAGTGGAAGGCATTTGCTTTACCTTGCCACAACCACTTGGGATAGGGTCTGCACCTCAGGAAAACTGTTTCCGTGGGAAGCCGGCTTTTTGCAAAGGGGGTCTCAGGGTCGTTGGCCTCGGCTGTCACTCCGGCTCCCCAAAGCACAGGGACGAGGTGAGGGGCTTAGACCAAGCCTGGGCAATGTTGTTTCTTACACCTGGGTGTGTGGCATTTTGTTGAGCTGGCTACCCCCACTTGGAATAGGTGTTCCACAGCAAGCACCTATTGTCCGTTGGAAGCCGTTTTTGCCCCAGGCGTCTCCGGGCTGTGTTCGTTGGGGTTGAACTCCTGCTAGCAAAACCGCCGGGTTGAGGGAAGGGTTCAGACTGTGCCTGGGCCCTGTGGTCTCTTCCAGGTCAGTGTATGGCATTTCCTTCCCCTTGCCCCAGGCACCTGGGAGCATGTCTGCACGCGGAGAAAGACTTTCCCGTGGGAAGCCGGGTTTTGTCAAACGGGTCCCAGTGCTCTGCTCCTCTCTTTTCACTCCTGCTGCCAGAAGCCCAGGGAGGATGGGAGGGCTTAGAACATGGCTGGGCACTGTGGTTTCTTCCGGAAAAGTGGAGGGCATTTGCTTTACCTTGCCACAACTACTTGGGATAGGGTCTGCACCTCAGGAAAACTGTCTCCGTGGGAAGCCGGCTTTTTGCAAAGGGGTCTCAGGGCCGTGGGCCTCGGGTGTCCCTCCGGCTCCCCAAAGCACAGGGACGAGGTGAGGGGCTTAGACCATGTCTGGGCAATGTTGTTTCTTACACCTGGGTGTGTGGCATTTTGTTGAGCTGGCTACCCCCACTTGGGATTGGTTTTCCACAGCAAGCGCCTATTGTTCGTCAGAAGCCGTTTTTGCCTCAGGGGTCTCCGGGCTGTGTTCGTTGGGGTTGAACTCCTGCTAGCAAAACCGCCGGGTTGAGGGAAGGGTTCAGACTGTGCCTGGGCCCTGTGGTCTCTTCCAGTTCAGTGTATGGCATTTCCTTCCCCTTGCCCCAGGCACCTGGGAGCATGTCTGCACGCGGAGAAAGACTTTCCCGTGGGAAGCCGGGTTTTGTCACACGGGTCCCAGTGCTCTGCTCCTCTCTTTTCACTCCTGCTGTCAGAAGCCCAGGGAGGATGGGAGGGCTTAGAACATGGTTGGGCACTGTGGTTTCTTCCAGAGAAGTGGAGGGCATTTGCTTTACCTTGCCACAACCACTTGGGATAGGGTCTGCACCTCAGGAAAACTGTCTCCGTGGGAAGCCGGCTTTTTGCAAAGGGGTCTCAGGGCCGTGTGCCTCGGCTGTCCCTCCGGCTCCCCAAAGCACAGGGACGAGGTGAGGGGCTTAGACCATGCCTGGGCAATGTTGTTTCTTACACCTGGGTGTGTGGCATTTTGTTGAGCTGGCTACCCCCACTTGGGATAGGTGTTCCACAGCAAGCACCTATTGTTCGTTGGAAGCCGTTTTTGCCCCAGGGGTCTCCGGGCTGTGTTCGTTGGGGTTGAACTCCTGCTAGCAAAACCGCCGGGTTGAGGGAAGGGTTCAGACTGTGCCTGGGCCCTGTGGTCTCTTCCAGGTCAGTGTATGGCATTTCCTTCCCCTTGCCCCAGGCACCTGGGAGCATGTCTGCACGCGGAGAAAGACTTTCCCGTGGGAAGCCGGGTTTTGTCAAACGGGTCCCAGTGCTCTGCTCCTCTCTTTTCACTCCTGCTGCCAGAAGCCCAGGGAGGATGGGAGGGCTTAGAACATGGCTGGGCACTGTGGTTTCTTCCAGAGAAGTGGAGGGCATTTGCTTTACCTTGCCACAACCACTTGGGATAGGGACTGCACCTCAGGAAAACTGTCTCCGTGGGAAGCCGGCTTTTTGCAAAGGGGTCTCAGGGCCGTGGGGCTCGGGTGTCCCTCCGGCTCCCCAAAGCACAGGGACGAGGTGAGGGGCTTAGACCATGCCTGGGCAATGTTGTTTCTTACACCTGGGTGTGTGGCATTTTGTTGAGCTGGCTACCCCCACTTGGGATTGGTTTTCCACAGCAAGCGCCTATTGTTCGTCGGAAGCCGTTTTTGCCTCAGGGGTCTCCGGGCTGTGTTCGTTGGGGTTGAACTCCTGCTAGCAAAACTGCCGGCTTGAGGGAAGGGTTCAGACAGTGCCTGGGCCCTGTGGTCTCTTCCAGGTCAGTGTATGGCATTTCCTTCCCCTTGCCCCAGGCACCTGGGAGCATGTCTGCACGCGGAGAAAGACTTTCCCGTGGGAAGCCGGGTTTTGTCAAACGGGTCCCAGTGCTCTGCTCCTCTCTTTTCACTCCTGCTGCCAGAAGCCCAGGGAGGATGGGAGGGCTTAGAACATGGCTGGGCACTGTGGTTTCTTCCAGAGAAGTGGAGGGCATTTGCTTTACCTTGCCACAACCACTTGGGATAGGGTCTGCACCTCAGGAAAACTGTTTCCGTGGGAAGCCGGCTTTTTGCAAAGGGGGTCTCAGGGTCGTTGGCCTCGGCTGTCACTCCGGCTCCCCAAAGCACAGGGACGAGGTGAGGGGCTTAGACCAAGCCTGGGCAATGTTGTTTCTTACACCTGGGTGTGTGGCATTTTGTTGAGCTGGCTACCCCCACTTGGGATAGGTGTTCCACAGCAAGCACCTATTGTTCGTTGGAAGACGTTTTTGCCCCAGGGGTCTCCGGGCTGTGTTCGTTGGGGTTGAACTCCTGCTAGCAAAACCGCCGGGTTGAGGGAAGGGTTCAGACTGTGCCTGGGCCCTGTGGTCTATTCCAGGTCAGTGTATGGCATTTCCTTCCCCTTGCCCCAGGCACCTGGGAGCATGTCTGCACGCGGAGAAAGACTTTCCCGTGGGAAGCCGGGTTTTGTCAAACGGGTCCCAGTGCTCTGCTCCTCTCTTTTCACTCCTGCTGCCAGAAGCCCAGGGAGGATGGGAGGGCTTAGAACATGGCTGGGCACTCTGGTTTCTTCCGGAGAAGTGGAGGGCATTTGCTTTACCTTGCCACAACTACTTGGGATAGGGTCTGCACCTCAGGAAAACTGTCTCCGTGGGAAGCCGGCTTTTTGCAAAGGGGTCTCAGGGCCGTGGGCCTCGGGTGTCCCTCCGGCTCCCCAAAGCACAGGGACGAGGTGAGGGGCTTAGACCATGACTGGGCAATGTTGTTTCTTACACCTTGGTGTGTGGCATTTTGTTGAGCTGGCTACCCCCACTTGGGATTGGTTTTCCACAGCAAGCGCCTATTGTTCGTCGGAAGCCGTTTTTGCCTCAGGGGTTTCCGGGCTGTGTTCGTTGGGGTTGAACTCCTGCTAGCAAAACCGCCGGCTTGAGGGAAGGGTTCAGACAGTGCCTGGGCCCTGTGGTCTCTTCCAGGTCAGTGTATGGCATTTCCTTCCCCTTGCCACAGGCACCTGGGAGCATGTCTGCACGTGGAGAAAGACTTTCCCGTGGGAAGCCGGTTTTGGTCAAACGGGTCCCAGTGCTCTGCTCCTCTCTTTTCACTCCTGCTGCCAGAAGCCCAGGGAGGATGGGAGGGCTTAGAACATGGCTGGGCACTGTGGTTTCTTCCAGAGAAGTGGAGGGCATTTGCTTTACCTTGCCACAACCACTTGGGATAGGGACTGCACCTCAGGAAAACTGTCTCCGTGGGAAGCCGGCTTTTTGCAAAGGGGTCTCAGGGCCGTGGGGCTCGGCGGTCCCTCCGGCTCCCCAAAGCACAGGGACGACGTGAGGGGCTTAGACCATGCTTGGGCAATGTTGTTTCTTACACCTGGGTGTGTGGCATTTTGTTGAGCTGGCTACCCCCACTTGGGATAGGTGTTCCACAGCAAGCACCTATTGTTCCTCGGAAGCCGTTTTTGCCCCAGGGGTCTCCGGGCTGTGTTCGTTGGGGTTGAACTCCTGCTAGCAAAACCGCCGGCTTGAGGGAAGTGTTCAGACTGTGCCTGGGCCCTGTGGTCTCTTCCAGGTCAGTGTATGGCATTTCCTTCCCCTTGCCCCAGGCACCTGGGAGCATGTCTGCACGCGGAGAAAGACTTTCCCGTGGGAAGCCGGGTTTTTGTCAAACGGGTCCCAGTGCTCTGCTCCTCTCTTTTCACTCCTGCTGCCAGAAGCCCAGGGAGGATGGGAGGGCTTAGAACATGGCTGGGCACTGTGGTTTCTTCCAGAGAAGTGGAAGGCATTTGCTTTACCTTGCCACAACCACTTGGGATAGGGTCTGCACCTCAGGAAAACTGTTTCCGTGGGAAGCCGGCTTTTTGCAAAGGGGTCTCAGGGCCGTGGGCCTCGGCGGTCCCTCCGGCTCCCCAAAGAACAGGGACGAGGTGAGGGGCTTAGACCATGCTTGGGCAATGTTGTTTCTTACACCTGGGTGTGTGGCATTTTGTTGAGCTGGCTACCCCCACTTGGGATAGGTGTTCCACAGCAAGCACCTATTGTTCCTCGGAAGCCGTTTTTGCCCCAGGGGTCTCCGGGCTGTGTTCGTTGGGGTTGAACTCCTGCTAGCAAAACCGCCGGGTTGAGGGAAGGGTTCAGACAGTGCCTGGGCCCTGTGGTCTCTTCCAGGTCAGTGTATGGCATTTCCTTCCCCTTGCCCCAGGCACCTGGGAGCATGTCTGCACGCGGAGAAAGACTTTCCCGTGGGAAGCCGGGTTTTGTCAAACGGGTCCCAGTGCTCTGCTCCTCTCTTTTCACTCCTGCTGCCAGAAGCCCAGGGAGGATGGGAGGGCTTAGAACATGGCTGGGCACTGTGGTTTCTTCCAGAGAAGTGGAGGGCATTTGCTTTACCTTGCCACAACCACTTTGGATAGGTACTGCACCTCAGGAAAACTGTCTCCGTGGGAAGCCGGCTTTTTGCAAAGGGGTCTCAGGGCCGTGGGGCTCGGGTGTCCCTCCGGCTCCCCAAAGCACAGGGACGAGGTGAGGGGCTTAGACCATGCCTGGGCAATGTTGTTTCTTACACCTGGGTGTGTGGCATTTTGTTGAGCTGGCTATCCCACTTGGGATTGGTTTTCCACAGCAAGCGCCTATTGTTCGTCGGAAGCCGTTTTTGCCTCAGGGGTCACCGGGCTGTGTTCGTTGGGGTTGAACTCCTGCTAGCAAAACCGCCGGCTTGAGGGAAGGGTTCAGACAGTGCCTGGGCCCTGTGGTCTCTTCCAGGTCAGTGTATGGCATTTCCTTCCCCTTGCCACAGGCACCTGGGAGCATGTCTGCACGTGGAGAAAGACTTTCCCGTGGGAAGCCGGTTTTGGTCAAACGGGTCCCAGTGCTCTGCTCCTCTCTTTTCACTCCTGCTGTCAGAAGCCCAGGGAGGATAGGAGGGCTTAGAACATGGCTGGGCACTGTGGTTTCTTCCAGAGAAGTGGAGGGCATTTGCTTTACCTTGCCACAACCACTTTGGATAGGTACTGCACCTCAGGAAAACTGTCTCCGTGGGAAGCCGGCTTTTTGCAAAGGGGTCTCAGGGTCGTGGGGCTCGGGTGTCCCTCCGGCTCCCCAAAGCACAGGGACGAGGTGAGGGGCTTAGACCATGCCTGGGCAATGTTGTTTCTTACACCTGGGTGTGTGGCATTTTGTTGAGCTTGCTACCCCCACTTGGGATTGGTTTTCCACAGCAAGCGCCTATTGTTCGTCGGAAGCCGTTTTTGCCTCAGGGGTCTCCGGGCTGTGTTCGTTGGGGTTGAACTCCTGCTAGCAAAACCGCCGGGTTGAGGGAAGGGTTCAGACTGTGCCTGGGCCCTGTGGTCTCTTCCAGGTCAGTGTATGGCATTTCCTTCCCCTTGCCCCAGGCACCTGGGAGCATGTCTGCACGCGGAGAAAGACTTTCCCGTGGGAAGCCGGGTTTTGTCAAACGGGTCCCAGTGCTCTGCTCCTCTCTTTTCACTCCTGCTGCCAGAAGCCCAGGGAGGATGGGAGGGCTTAGAACATGGCTGGGCACTGTGGTTTCTTCCAGAGAAGTGGAGGGCATTTGCTTTACCTTGCCACAACCACTTGGGATAGGGACTGCACCTCAGGAAAACTGTCTCCGTGGGAAGCCGGCTTTTTGCAAAGGGGTCATGGCCGTGGGGCTCGGGTGTCCCTCCGGCTCCCCAAAGCACAGGGACGAGGTGAGGGGCTTAGACCATGCCTGGGCAATGTTGTTTCTTACACCTGGGTGTGTGGCATTTTGTTGAGCTGGCTACCCCCACTTGGGATTGGTTTTCCACAGCAAGCGCCTATTGTTCGTCGGAAGCCGTTTTTGCCTCAGGGGTCTCCGGGCTGTGTTCGTTGGGGTTGAACTCCTGCTAGCAAAACCGCCGGGTTGAGGGAAGGGTTCAGACAGTGCCTGGGCCCTGTGGTCTCTTCCAGGTCAGTGTATGGCATTTCGTTCCCCTTGCCCCAGGCACCTGGGAGCATGTCTGCACGCGGAGAAAGACTTTCCCGTGGGAAGCCGGGTTTTGTCAAACGGGTCCCAGTGCTCTGCTCCTCTCTTTTCACTCCTGCTGCCAGAAGCCCAGGGAGGATGGGAGGGCTTAGAACATGGCTGGGCACTGTGGTTTCTTCCAGAGAAGTGGAGGGCATTTGCTTTACCTTGCCACAACCACTTGGGATAGGGACTGCACCTCAGGAAAACTGTCTCCGTGGGAAGCCGGCTTTTTGCAAAGGGGTCATGGCCGTGGGGCTCGGGTGTCCCTCCGGCTCCCCAAAGCACAGGGACGAGGTGAGGGGCTTAGACCATGCCTGGGCAATGTTGTTTCTTACACCTGGGTGTGTGGCATTTTGTTGAGCTGGCTACCCCCACTTGGGATTGGTTTTCCACAGCAAGCGCCTATTGTTCTTCGGAAGCCGTTTTTGCATCAGGGGTCTCCGGGCTGTGTTCGTTGGGGTTGAACTCCTGCTAGCAAAACCGCCGGGTTGAGGCAAGGGTTCAGACAGTGCCTGGGCCCTGTGGTCTCTTCCAGGTCAGTGTATGGCATTTCCTTCCCCTTGCCCCAGGCACCTGGGAGCATGTCTGCACGCGGAGAAAGACTTTCCCGTGGGAAGCCGGGTTTTGTCAAACGGGTCCCAGTGCTCTGCTCCTCTCTTTTCACTCCTGCTGCCAGAAGCCCAGGGAGGATGGGAGGGCTTAGAACATGGCTGGGCACTGTGGTTTCTTCCAGAGAAGTGGAGGGCATTTGCTTTACCTTGCCACAACCACTTGGGATAGGGTCTGCACCTCAGGAAAACAGTATCCGTGGGAAGCCGGCATTTTGCAAAGGTGTCTCAGGGCCGTGGGCCTCGGCGGTCCCTCCGGCTCCCCAAAGCACAGGGACGACGTGAGGGGCTTAGACCATGCTTGGGCAATGTTGTTTCTTACACCTGGGTGTGTGGCATTTTGTTGAGCTGGATACCCCCACTTGGGATAGGTGTTCCACAGCAAGCACCTATTGTTCGTTGGAAGCCGTTTTTGCCCCAGGGGTCTCCGGGCTGTGTTCGTTGGGGTTGAACTCCTGCTAGCAAAACCGCCGGCTTGAGGGAAGGGTTCAGACTGTGCCTGGGCCCTGTGGTCTCTTCCAGGTCAGTGTATGGCATTTCCTTCCCCTTGCCCCAGGCACCTGGGAGCATGTCTGCACGCGGAGAAAGACTTTCCCGTGGGAAGCCGGGTTTTGTCAAACGGGTCCCAGTGCTCTGCTCCTCTCTTTTCACTCCTGCTGCCAGAAGCCCAGGGAGGATGGGAGGGCTTAGAACATGGCTGGGCACTGTGGTTTCTTCCAGAGAAGTGGAGGGCATTTGCTTTACCTTGCCACAACCACTTGGGATAGGGTCTGCACCTCAGGAAAACTGTTTCAGTGGGAAGCCGGCTTTTTGCAAAGGGGGTCTCAGGGTCGTTGGCCTCGGCTGTCACTCCGGCTCCCCAAAGCACAGGGACGAGGTGAGGGGCTTAGACCAAGCCTGGGCAATGTTGTTTCTTACACCTGGGTGTGTGGCATTTTGTTGAGCTGGCTTCCCCCACTTGGGATAGGTGTTCCACAGCAAGCGCCTATTGTTCGTCGGAAGCCGTTTTTGCCTCAGGGGTCTCCGGGCTGTGTTCGTTGGGGTTGAACTCCTGCTAGCAAAACCGCCGGGTTGAGGGAAGGGTTCAGACTGTGCCTGGGCCCTGTGGTCTCTTCCAGGTCAGTGTATGGCATTTCCTTCCCCTTGCCCCAGGCACCTGGGAGCATGTCTGCACGCGGAGAAAGACTTTCCCGTGGGAAGCCGGGTTTTGTCAAACGGGTCCCAGTGCTCTGCTCCTCTCTTTTCACTCCTGCTGCCAGAAGCCCAGGGAGGATGGGAGGGCTTAGAACATGGCTGGGCACTCTGGTTTCTTCCGGAGAAGTGGAGGGCATTTGCTTTACCTTGCCACAACTACTTGGGATAGGGTCTGCACCTCAGGAAAACTGTCTCCGTGGGAAGCCGGCTTTTTGCAAAGGGGTCTCAGGGCCGTGGGCCTCGGGTGTCCCTCCGGCTCCCCAAAGCACAGGGACGAGGTGAGGGGCTTAGACCATGACTGGGCAATGTTGTTTCTTACACCTTGGTGTGTGGCATTTTGTTGAGCTGGCTATCCCACTTGGGATTGGTTTTCCACAGCAAGCGCCTATTGTTCGTCGGAAGCCGTTTTTGCCTCAGGGGTTTCCGGGCTGTGTTCGTTGGGGTTGAACTCCTGCTAGCAAAACCGCCGGCTTGAGGGAAGGGTTCAGACAGTGCCTGGGCCCTGTGGTCTCTTCCAGGTCAGTGTATGGCATTTCCTTCCCCTTGCCACAGGCACCTGGGAGCATGTCTGCACGTGGAGAAAGACTTTCCCGTGGGAAGCCAGTTTTGGTCAAACGGGTCCCAGTGCTCTGCTCCTGTCTTTTCACTCCTGCTGCCAGAAGCCCAGGGAGGATGGGAGGGCTTAGAACATGGCTGGGCACTGTGGTTTCTTCCAGAGAAGTGGAGGGCATTTGCTTTACCTTGCCACAACCACTTGGGATAGGGTCTGCACCTCAGGAAAACTGTTTCCGTGGGAAGCCGGCTTTTTGCAAAGGGGGTCTCAGGGTCGTTGGCCTCGGCTGTCACTCCGGCTCCCCAAAGCACAGGGACGAGGTGAGGGGCTTAGACCAAGCCTGGGCAATGTTGTTTCTTACACCTGGGTGTGCGGCATTTTGTTGAGCTGGCTACCCCCACTTGGGATAGGTGTTCCACAGCAAGCACCTATTGTTCGTTGGAAGCCGTTTTTGCCCCAGGGGTCTCCGGGCTGTGTTCGTTGGGGTTGAACTCCTGCTAGCAAAACCGCCGGGTTGAGGGAAGGGTTCAGACAGTGCCTGGGCCCTGTGGTCTCTTCCAGGTCAGTGTATGGCATTTCCTTCCCCTTGCCCCAGGCACCTGGGAGCATGTCTGCACGCGGAGAAAGACTTTCCCGTGGGAAGCCGGGTTTTGTCAAACGGGTCCCAGTGCTCTGCTCCTCTCTTTTCACTCCTGCTGCCAGAAGCCCAGGGAGGATGGGAGGGCTTAGAACATGGCTGGGCACTGTGGTTTCTTCCAGAGAAGTGGAGGGCATTTGCTTTACCTTGCCACAACCACTTTGGATAGGTACTGCACCTCAGGAAAACTGTCTCCGTGGGAAGCCGACTTTTTGCAAAGGGGTCTCAGGGCCGTGGGGCTCGGTTGTCCATCCGGCTCCCCAAAGCACTGGGACGAGGTGAGGGGCTTAGACCATGCCTGGGCAATGTTGTTTCTTACACCTGGGTGTGTGGCATTTTGTTGAGCTGGCTACCCCCACTTGGGATTGGTTTTCCACAGCAAGCGCCTATTGTTCGTCGGAAGCCGTTTTTGCCTCAGGGGTCTCCGGGCTGTGTTCGTTGGGGTTGAACTCCTGCTAGCAAAACCGCCGGGTTGAGGGAAGGGTTCAGACTGTGCCTGGGCCCTGTGGTCTCTTCCAGGTCAGTGTATGGCATTTCCTTCCCCTTGCCCCAGGCACCTGGGAGCATGTCTGCACGCGGAGAAAGACTTTCCCGTGGGAAGCCGGGTTTTGTCAAACGGGTCCCAGTGCTCTGCTCCTCTCTTTTCACTCCTGCTGCCAGAAGCCCAGGGAGGATGGGAGGGCTTAGAACATGGCTGGGCACTGTGGTTTCTTCCGGAAAAGTGGAGGGCATTTGCTTTACCTTGCCACAACTACTTGGGATAGGGTCTGCACCTCAGGAAAACTGTCTCCGTGGGAAGCCGGCTTTTTGCAAAGGGGTCTCAGGGCCGTGGGCCTCGGGTGTCCCTCCGGCTCCCCAAAGCACAGGGACGAGGTGAGGGGCTTAGACCATGTCTGGGCAATGTTGTTTCTTACACCTGGGTGTGTGGCATTTTGTTGAGCTGGCTACCCCCACTTGGGATTGGTTTTCCACAGCAAGCGCCTATTGTTCGTCAGAAGCCGTTTTTGCCTCAGGGGTCTCCGGGCTGTGTTCGTTGGGGTTGAACTCCTGCTAGCAAAACCGCCGGGTTGAGGGAAGGGTTCAGACTGTGCCTGGGCCCTGTGGTCTCTTCCAGGTCAGTGTATGGCATTTCCTTCCCCTTGCCCCAGGCACCTGGGAGCATGTCTGCACGCGGAGAAAGACTTTCCCGTGGGAAGCCGGGTTTTGTCAAACGGGTCCCAGTGCTCTGCTCCTCTCTTTTCACTCCTGCTGTCAGAAGCCCAGGGAGGATAGGAGGGCTTAGAACATGGCTGGGCACTGTGGTTTCTTCCAGAGAAGTGGAGGGCATTTGCTTTACCTTGCCACAACCACTTGGGATAGGGACTGCACCTCAGGAAAACTGTCTCCGTGGGAAGCCGGCTTTTTGCAAAGGGTTCTCAGGGCCGTGGGGCTCGGCTGTCCCTCCGGCTCCCCAAAGCACAGGGACGACGTGAGGGGCTTAGACCATGCTTGGGCAATGTTGTTTCTTACACCTGGGTGTGTGGCATTTTGTTGAGCTGGCTACCCCCACTTGGGATAGGTGTTCCACAGCAAGCACCTATTGTTCCTCGGAAGCCGTTTTTGCCCCAGGGGTCTCCGGGCTGTGTTCGTTGGGGTTGAACTCCTGCTAGCAAAACCGCCGGCTTGAGGGAAGTGTTCAGACTGTGCCTGGGCCCTGTGGTCTCTTCCAGGTCAGTGTATGGCATTTCCTTCCCCTTGCCCCAGGCACCTGGGAGCATGTCTGCACGCGGAGAAAGACTTTCCCGTGGGAAGCCGGGTTTTGTCAAACGGGTCCCAGTGCTCTGCTCCTCTCTTTTCACTCCTGCTGCCAGAAGCCCAGGGAGGATGGGAGGGCTTAGAACATGGCTGGGCACTGTGGTTTCTTCCGGAGAAGTGGAGGGCATTTGCTTTACCTTGCCACAACTACTTGGGATAGGGTCTGCACCTCAGGAAAACTGTCTCCGTGGGAAGTCGGCTTTTTGCAAAGGGGTCTCAGGGCCGTGGGCCTCGGGTGTCCCTCCGGCTCCCCAAAGCACAGGGACGAGGTGAGGGGCTTAGACCATGACTGGGCAATGTTGTTTCTTACACCTGGGTGTGTGGCATTTTGTTGAGCTGGCTATCCCACTTGGGATTGGTTTTCCACAGCAAGCGCCTATTGTTCGTCGGAAGCCGTTTTTGCCCCAGGGGTCTCCGGGCTGTGTTCGTTGGGGTTGAACTCCTGCTAGCAAAACCGCCGGCTTGAGGGAAGGGTTCAGACAGTGCCTGGGCCCTGTGGTCTCTTCCAGGTCAGTGTATGGCATTTCCTTCCCGTTGCCCCAGGCACCTGGGAGCATGTCTGCACGCGGAGAAAGACTTTCCCGTGGGAAGCCGGGTTTTGTCAAACGGGTCCCAGTGCTCTGCTCCTCTCTTTTCACTCCTGCTGCCAGAAGCCCAGGGAGGATGGGAGGGCTTAGAACATGGCTGGGCACTGTGGTTTCTTCCAGAGAAGTGGAAGGCATTTGCTTTACCTTGCCACAACCACTTGGGAAAGGGTCTGCACCTCAGGAAAACTGTCTCCGTGGGAAGCCGGCTTTTTGCAAAGGGGTCTCAGGGCCGTGGGCCTCGGCGGTCCCTCCGGCTCCCGAAAGCACAGGGACGAGGTGAGGGGCTTAGACCATGCTTGGGCAATGTTGTTTCTTACACCTGGGTGTGTGGCATTTTGTTGAGCTGGCTACCCCCACTTGGGATAGGTGTTCCACAGCAAGCACCTATTGTTCCTCGGAAGCCGTTTTTGCCCCAGGGGTCTCCGGGCTGTGTTCGTTGGGGTTGAACTCCTGCTAGCAAAACCGCCGGGTTGAGGGAAGTGTTCAGACTGTGCCTGGGCCCTGTGGTCTCTTCCAGGTCAGTGTATGGCATTTCCTTCCCCTTGCCCCAGGCACCTGGGAGCATGTCTGCACGCGGAGAAAGACTTTCCCGTGGAAAGCCGGGTTTTGTCAAACGGGTCCCAGTGCTCTGCTCCTCTCTTTTCACTCCTGCTGTCAGAAGCCCAGGGAGGATGGGAGGGCTTAGAACATGGCTGGGCACTGTGGTTTCTTCCAGAGAAGTGGAGGGCATTTGCTTTACCTTGCCACAACCACTTGGGATAGGGTCTGCACCTCAGGAAAACTCTTTCCGTGGGAAGCCGGCTTTTTGCAAAGGGGTCTCAGGGCCGTGGGCCTCGGCTGTCCCTCCGGCTCCCCAAAGCACAGGGACGAGGTGAGGGGCTTAGACCAAGCCTGGGCAATGTTGTTTCTTACACCTGGGTGTGTGGCATTTTGTTGAGCTGGCTTCCCCCACTTGGGATAGGTGTTCCACAGCAAGCACCTATTGATCGTCGGAAGCCGTTTTTGCCCCAGGGGTCTACGGGCTGTGTTCGTTGGGGTTGAACTCCTGCTAGCAAAACCGCCGGGTTGAGGGCAGGGTTCAGACTGTGCCTGGGCCCTGTGGTCTCTTCCAGGTGAGAGTATGGCATTTCCTTCCCCTTGCCACAGGCACCTGGGAGCATGTCTGCACGTGGAGAAAGACTTTCCCGTGGGAAGCCGGGTTTTGTCAAACGGGTCCCAGTGCTCTGCTCCTCTCTTTTCACACCTGCTGCCAGAAGCCCAGCGAGGATGGGAGGGCTTAGAACATGGTTGGGCACTGTGGTTTCTTCCAGAGAAGTGGAGGGCATTTGCTTTACCTTGCCACAACTACTTGGGATAGGGTCTGCACCTCAGGAAAACTGTCTCCGTGGGAAGCCGACTTTTTGCAAAGGGGTCTCAGGGCCGTGTGCCTCGGCTGTCCCTCCGGCTCCCCAAAGCACAGGGACGAGGTGAGGGGCTTAGACCATGCCTGGGCAATGTTGTTTCTTACACCTGGGTGTGTGGCATTTTGTTGAGCTGGCTACCCCCACTTGGGATTGGTTTTCCACAGCAAGCGCCTATTGTTCGTCGGAAGCCGTTTTTGCCTCAGGGGTCTCCGGGCTGTGTTCGTTGGGGTTGAACTCCTGCTAGCAAAACCGCCGGGTTGAGGGAAGGGTTCAGACAGTGCCTGGGCCCTGTGGTCTCTTCCAGGTCAGTGTATGGCATTTCCTTCCCCTTGCCCCAGGCACCTGGGAGCATGTCTGCACGCGGAGAAAGACTTTCCCGTGGGAAGCCGGGTTTTGTCAAACGGGTCCCAGTGCTCTGCTCCTCTCTTTTCACTCCTGCTGCCAGAAGCCCAGGGAGGATGGGAGGGCTTAGAACATGGCTGGGCACTGTGGTTTCTTCCAGAGAAGTGGAGGGCATTTGCTTTACCTTGCCACAACCACTTGGGATAGGGTCTGCACCTCAGGAAAACAGTATCCGTGGGAAGCCGGCATTTTGCAAAGGGGTCTCAGGGCCGTGGGCCTCGGCGGTCCCTCTGGCTCCCCAAAGCACAGGGAAGAGGTGAGGGGCTTAGACCATGCCTGGGCAATGTTGTTTCTTACACCTGGGTGTGTGGCATTTTGTTGAGCTGGCTACCCCCACTTGGGATTGGTTTTCCACAGCAAGCGCCTATTGTTCGTCGGAAGCCGTTTTTGCCTCAGGGGTCTCCGGGCTGTGTTCGTTGGGGTTGAACTCCTGCTAGCAAAACCGCCGGGTTGAGGGAAGGGTCAGACTGTGCCTGGGCCCTGTGGTCTCTTCCAGGTCAGTGTATGGCATTTCCTTCCCCTTGCCCCAGGCACCTGGGAGCATGTCTGCACGCGGAGAAAGACTTTCCCGTGGGAAGCCGGGTTTTGTCAAACGGGTCCCAGTGCTCTGCTCCTCTCTTTTCACTCCTGCTGCCAGAAGCCCAGGGAGGATGGGAGGGCTTAGAACATGGCTGGGCACTCTGGTTTCTTCCGGAGAAGTGGAGGGCATTTGCTTTACCTTGCCACAACTACTTGGGATAGGGTCTGCACCTCAGGAAAACTGTCTCCGTGGGAAGCCGGCTTTTTGCAAAGGGGTCTCAGGGCCGTGGGCCTCGGGTGTCCCTCCGGCTCCCCAAAGCACAGGGACGAGGTGAGGGGCTTAGACCATGACTGGGCAATGTTGTTTCTTACACCTTGGTGTGTGGCATTTTGTTGAGCTGGCTATCCCACTTGGGATTGGTTTTCCACAGCAAGCGCCTATTGTTCGTCGGAAGCCGTTTTTGCCTCAGGGGTTTCCGGGCTGTGTTCGTTGGGGTTGAACTCCTGCTAGCAAAACCGCCGGCTTGAGGGAAGGGTTCAGACAGTGCCTGGGCCCTGTGGTCTCTTCCAGGTCAGTGTATGGCATTTCCTTCCCCTTGCCACAGGCACCTGGGAGCATGTCTGCACGTGGAGAAATACTTTCCCGTGGGAAGCCAGTTTTGGTCAAACGGGTCCCAGTGCTCTGCTCCTGTCTTTTCACTCCTGCTGCCAGAAGCCCAGGGAGGATGGGAGGGCTTAGAACATGGCTGGGCACTGTGGTTTCTTCCAGAGAAGTGGAGGGCATTTGCTTTACCTTGCCACAACCACTTGGGATAGGGTCTGCACCTCAGGAAAACTGTTTCCGTGGGAAGCCGGCTTTTTGCAAAGGGGGTCTCAGGGTCGTTGGCCTCGGCTGTCACTCCGGCTCCCCAAAGCACAGGGACGAGGTGAGGGGCTTAGACCAAGCCTGGGCAATGTTGTTTCTTACACCTGGGTGTGCGGCATTTTGTTGAGCTGGCTACCCCCACTTGGGATAGGTGTTCCACAGCAAGCACCTATTGTTCGTTGGAAGCCGTTTTTGCCCCAGGGGTCTCCGGGCTGTGTTCGTTGGGGTTGAACTCCTGCTAGCAAAACCGCCGGGTTGAGGGAAGGGTTCAGACAGTGCCTGGGCCCTGTGGTCTCTTCCAGGTCAGTGTATGGCATTTCCTTCCCCTTGCCCCAGGCACCTGGGAGCATGTCTGCACGCGGAGAAAGACTTTCCCGTGGGAAGCCGGGTTTTGTCAAACGGGTCCCAGTGCTCTGCTCCTCTCTTTTCACTCCTGCTGCCAGAAGCCCAGGGAGGATGGGAGGGCTTAGAACATGGCTGGGCACTGTGGTTTCTTCCAGAGAAGTGGAGGGCATTTGCTTTACCTTGCCACAACCACTTGGGATAGGGTCTGCACCTCAGGAAAACTGTCTCCGTGGGAAGCCGGCTTTTTGCAAAGGGGTCTCAGGGCAGTGGGCCTCGGCTGTCCCTCCGGCTCCCCAAAGCACAGGGACGAGGTTAGGGGCTTAGACCATGCCTGGGCAATGTTGTTTCTTACACCTGGGTGTGTGGCATTTTGTTGAGCTGGCTACCCCACTTGGGATTGGTTTTCCACAGCAAGCGCCTATTGATCGTCGGAAGCCGTTTTTGCCTCAGGGGTCTCCAGGCTGTGTTCGTTGGGGTTGAACTCCTGCTAGCAAAACCGCCGGGTTGAGGCAAGGGTTCAGACAGTGCCTGGGCCCTGTGGTCTCTTCCAGGTCAGTGTATGGCATTTCCTTCCCCTTGCCCCAGGCACCTGGGAGCATGTCTGCACGTGGAGAAAGACTTTCCCGTGGGAAGCCGGTTTTGGTCAAACGGGTCCCAGTGCTCTGCTCCTCTCTTTTCACTCCTGCTGTCAGAAGCCCAGGGAGGATAGGAGGGCTTAGAACATGGCTGGGCACTGTGGTTTCTTCCAGAGAAGTGGAGGGCATTTGCTTTACCTTGCCTCAACCACTTTGGATAGGTACTGCACCTCAGGAAAACTGTCTCCGTGGGAAGCCGACTTTTTGCAAAGGGGTCTCAGGGCCGTGGGGCTCGGGTGTCCATCCGGCTCCCCAAAGCACTGGGACGAGGTGAGGGGCTTAGACCATGCCTGGGCAATGTTGTTTCTTACACCTGGGTGTGTGGCATTTTGTTGAGCTGGCTACCCCCACTTGGGATTGGTTTTCCACAGCAAGCGCCTGTTGTTCGTCGGAAGCCGTTTTTGCCTCAGGGGTCTCCGGGCTGTGTTCGTTGGGGTTGAACTCCTGCTAGCAAAACCGCCGGGTTGAGGGAAGGGTTCAGACTGTGCCTGGGCCCTGTGGTCTCTTCCAGGTCAGTGTATGGCATTTCCTTCCCCTTGCCCCAGGCACCTGGGAGCATGTCTGCACGCGGAGAAAGACTTTCCCGTGGGAAGCCGGGTTTTGTCAAACGGGTCCCAGTGCTCTGCTCCTCTCTTTTCACTCCTGCTGCCAGAAGCCCAGGGAGGATGGGAGGGCTTAGAACATGGCTGGGCACTGTGGTTTCTTCCGGAAAAGTGGAGGGCATTTGCTTTACCTTGCCACAACTACTTGGGATAGGGTCTGCACCTCAGGAAAACTGTCTCCGTGGGAAGCCGGCTTTTTGCAAAGGGGTCTCAGGGCCGTGGGCCTCGGGTGTCCCTCCGGCTCCCCAAAGCACAGGGACGAGGTGAGGGGCTTAGACCATGTCTGGGCAATGTTGTTTCTTACACCTGGGTGTGTGGCATTTTGTTGAGCTGGCTACCCCCACTTGGGATTGGTTTTCCACAGCAAGCGCCTATTGTTCGTCAGAAGCCGTTTTTGCCTCAGGGGTCTCCGGGCTGTGTTCGTTGGGGTTGAACTCCTGCTAGCAAAACCGCCGGGTTGAGGGAAGGGTTCAGACTGTGCCTGGGCCCTGTGGTCTCTTCCAGGTCAGTGTATGGCATTTCCTTCCCCTTGCCCCAGGCACCTGGGAGCATGTCTGCACGCGGAGAAAGACTTTCCCGTGGGAAGCCGGGTTTTGTCAAACGGGTCCCAGTGCTCTGCTCCTCTCTTTTCACTCCTGCTGTCAGAAGCCCAGGGAGGATAGGAGGGCTTAGAACATGGCTGGGCACTGTGGTTTCTTCCAGAGAAGTGGAGGGCATTTGCTTTACCTTGCCACAACCACTTGGGATAGGGACTGCACCTCAGGAAAACTGTCTCCGTGGGAAGCCGGCTTTTTGCAAAGGGTTCTCAGGGCCGTGGGGCTCGGCTGTCCCTCCGGCTCCCCAAAGCACAGGGACGACGTGAGGGGCTTAGACCATGCTTGGGCAATGTTGTTTCTTACACCTGGGTGTGTGGCATTTTGTTGAGCTGGCTACCCCCACTTGGGATAGGTGTTCCACAGCAAGCACCTATTGTTCCTCGGAAGCCGTTTTTGCCCCAGGGGTCTCCGGGCTGTGTTCGTTGGGGTTGAACTCCTGCTAGCAAAACCGCCGGCTTGAGGGAAGTGTTCAGACTGTGCCTGGGCCCTGTGGTCTCTTCCAGGTCAGTGTATGGCATTTCCTTCCCCTTGCCCCAGGCACCTGGGAGCATGTCTGCACGCGGAGAAAGACTTTCCCGTGGGAAGCCGGGTTTTGTCAAACGGGTCCCAGTGCTCTGCTCCTCTCTTTTCACTCCTGCTGCCAGAAGCCCAGGGAGGATGGGAGGGCTTAGAACATGGCTGGGCACTGTGGTTTCTTCCGGAGAAGTGGAGGGCATTTGCTTTACCTTGCCACAACTACTTGGGATAGGGTCTGCACCTCAGGAAAACTGTCTCCGTGGGAAGTCGGCTTTTTGCAAAGGGGTCTCAGGGCCGTGGGCCTCGGGTGTCCCTCCGGCTCCCCAAAGCACAGGGACGAGGTGAGGGGCTTAGACCATGACTGGGCAATGTTGTTTCTTACACCTGGGTGTGTGGCATTTTGTTGAGCTGGCTATCCCACTTGGGATTGGTTTTCCACAGCAAGCGCCTATTGTTCGTCGGAAGCCGTTTTTGCCCCAGGGGTCTCCGGGCTGTGTTCGTTGGGGTTGAACTCCTGCTAGCAAAACCGCCGGCTTGAGGGAAGGGTTCAGACAGTGCCTGGGCCCTGTGGTCTCTTCCAGGTCAGTGTATGGCATTTCCTTCCCCTTGCCACAGGCACCTGGGAGCATGTCTGCACGTGGAGAAAGACTTTCCCGTGGGAAGCCGGTTTTGGTCAAACGGGTCCCAGTGCTCTGCTCCTCTCTTTTCACTCCTGCTGCCAGAAGCCCAGGGAGGATGGGAGGGCTTAGAACATGGCTGGGCACTGTGGTTTCTTACAGAGAAGTGGAGGGCATTTGCTTTACCTTGCCACAACCACTTGGGATAGGGTCTGCACCTCAGGAAAACTGTTTCCGTGGGAAGCCGGCTTTTTGCAAAGGGGGTCTCAGGGTCGTTGGCCTCGGCTGTCACTCCGGCTCCCCAAAGCACAGGGACGAGGTGAGGGGCTTAGACCAAGCCTGGGCAATGTTGTTTCTTACACCTGGGTGTGCGGCATTTTGTTGAGCTGGCTACCCCACTTGGGATAGGTGTTCCACAGCAAGCACCTATTGTTCGTTGGAAGCCGTTTTTGCCCCAGGGGTCTCCGGGCTGTGTTCGTTGGGGTTGAACTCCTGCTAGCAAAACCGCCGGGTTGAGGGAAGGGTTCAGACTGTGCCTGGGCCCTGTGGTCTCTTCCAGGTCAGTGTATGGCATTTCCTTCCCCTTGCCCTAGGCACCTGGGAGCATGTCTTCACCCGGAGAAAGACTGTCCCGTGGGAAGCCGGGTTTTGTCAAACGGGTCCCAGTGCTCTGCTCCTCTCTTTTCACTCCTGCTGCCAGAAGCCCAGGGAGGATGGGAGGGCTTAGAACATGGCTGGGCACTGTGGTTTCTTCCAGAGAAGTGGAGGGCATTTGCATTACCTTGCCACAACCACTTGGGATAGGGTCTGCACCTCAGGAAAACTGTTTCCGTGGGAAGCCGGCTTTTTGCAAAGGGGGCCTCAAGGTCGTTGGCCTCGGCTGTCCTTCCGGCTCCCCAAAGAACAGGGACGAGGTGAGGGGCTTAGACCAAGCCTGGGCAAAGTTGTTTCTTACACCTGGGTGTGTGGCATTTTGTTGAGCTGGCTACCCCCACTTGGGATAGGTGTTCCACAGCAAGCACCTATTGTTCGTTGGAAGCCGTTTTTGCCCCAGGGGTCTCCGGGCTGTGTTCGTTGGGGTTGAACTCCTGCTAGCAAAACCGCCGGGTTGAGGGAAGGGTTCAGACTGTGCCTGGGACCTGTGGTCTCTTCCAGGTCAGTGTATGGCATTTCCTTCCCGTTGCCCCAGGCACCTGGGAGCATGTCTGCACGCGGAGAAAGACTTTCCCGTGGGAAGCAGGGTTTTGTCAAACGGGTCCCAGTGCTCTGCTCCTCTCTTTTCACTCCTGCTGCCAGAAGCCCAGGGAGGATGGGAGGGCTTAGAACATGGCTGGGCACTGTGGTTTCTTCCAGAGAAGTGGAAGGCATTTGCTTTACCTTGCCACAACCACTTGGGAAAGGGTCTGCACCTCAGGAAAACTGTCTCCGTGGGAAGCCGGCTTTTTGCAAAGGGGTCTCAGGGCCGTGGGCCTCGGCGGTCCCTCCGGCTCCCCAAAGCACAGGGACGAGGTGAGGGGCTTAGACCATGCTTGGGCAATGTTGTTTCTTACACCTGGGTGTGTGGCATTTTGTTGAGCTGGCTACCCCCACTTGGGATAGGTGTTCCACAGCAAGCACCTATTGTTCCTCGGAAGCCGTTTTTGCCCCAGGGGTCTCCGGGCTGTGTTCGTTGGGGTTGAACTCCTGCTAGCAAAACCGCCGGGTTGAGGGAAGTGTTCAGACTGTGCCTGGGCCCTGTGGTCTCTTCCAGGTCAGTGTATGGCATTTCCTTCCCCTTGCCCCAGGCACCTGGGAGCATGTCTGCACGCGGAGAAAGACTTTCCCGTGGAAAGCCGGGTTTTGTCAAACGGGTCCCAGTGCTCTGCTCCTCTCTTTTCACTCCTGCTGTCAGAAGCCCAGGGAGGATGGGAGGGCTTAGAACATGGCTGGGCACTGTGGTTTCTTCCAGAGAAGTGGAGGGCATTTGCTTTACCTTGCCACAACCACTTGGGATAGGGTCTGCACCTCAGGAAAACTCTTTCCGTGGGAACCCGGCTTTTTGCAAAGGGGGCTCAGGGCCGTGGGCCTCGGCTGTCCCTCCGGCTCCCCAAAGCACAGGGACGAGGTGAGGGGCTTAGACCAAGCCTGGGCAATGTTGTTTCTTACACCTGGGTGTGTGGCATTTTGTTGAGCTGGCTTCCCCCACTTGGGATAGGTGTTCCACAGCAAGCACCTATTGATCGTCGGAAGCCGTTTTTGCCCCAGGGGTCTACGGGCTGTGTTCGTTGGGGTTGAACTCCTGCTAGCAAAACCGCCGGGTTGAGGGCAGGGTTCAGACTGTGCCTGGGCCCTGTGGTCTCTTCCAGGTGAGAGTATGGCATTTCCTTCCCCTTGCCACAGGCACCTGGGAGCATGTCTGCACGTGGAGAAAGACTTTCCCGTGGGAAGCCGGGTTTTGTCAAACGGGTCCCAGTGCTCTGCTCCTCTCTTTTCACACCTGCTGCCAGAAGCCCAGCGAGGATGGGAGGGCTTAGAACATGGTTGGGCACTGTGGTTTCTTCCAGAGAAGTGGAGGGCATTTGCTTTACCTTGCCACAACTACTTGGGATAGGGTCTGCACCTCAGGAAAACTGTCTCCGTGGGAAGCCGGCTTTTTGCAAAGGGGTCTCAGGGCCGTGTGCCTCGGCTGTCCCTCCGGCTCCCCAAAGCACAGGGACGAGGTGAGGGGCTTAGACCATGCCTGGGCAATGTTGTTTCTTACACCTGGGTGTGTGGCATTTTGTTGAGCTGGCTACCCCCACTTGGGATTGGTTTTCCACAGCAAGCGCCTATTGTTCGTCGGAAGCCGTTTTTGCCTCAGGGGTCTCCGGGCTGTGTTCGTTGGGGTTGAACTCCTGCTAGCAAAACCGCCGGGTTGAGGGAAGGGTTCAGACAGTGCCTGGGCCCTGTGGTCTCTTCCAGGTCAGTGTATGGCATTTCCTTCCCCTTGCCCCAGGCACCTGGGAGCATGTCTGCACGCGGAGAAAGACTTTCCCGTGGGAAGCCGGGTTTTGTCAAACGGGTCCCAGTGCTCTGCTCCTCTCTTTTCACTCCTGCTGCCAGAAGCCCAGGGAGGATGGGAGGGCTTAGAACATGGCTGGGCACTGTGGTTTCTTCCAGAGAAGTGGAGGGCATTTGCTTTACCTTGCCACAACCACTTGGGATAGGGTCTGCACCTCAGGAAAACAGTATCCGTGGGAAACCGGCATTTTGCAAAGGGGTCTCAGGGCCGTGGGCCTCGGCGGTCCCTCTGGCTCCCCAAAGCACAGGGACGAGGTGAGGGGCTTAGACCATGCCTGGGCAATGTTGTTTCTTACACCTGGGTGTGTGGCATTTTGTTGAGCTGGCTACCCCCACTTGGGATTGGTTTTCCACAGCAAGCGCCTATTGTTCGTCGGAAGCCGTTTTTGCCTCAGGGGTTTCCGGGCTGTGTTCGTTGGGGTTGAACTCCTGCTAGCAAAACCGCCGGCTTGAGGGAAGGGTTCAGACAGTGCCTGGGCCCTGTGGTCTCTTCCAGGTCAGTGTATGGCATTTCCTTCCCCTTGCCACAGGCACCTGGGAGCATGTCTGCACGTGGAGAAAGACTTTCCCGTGGGAAGCCAGTTTTGGTCAAACGGGTCCCAGTGCTCTGCTCCTGTCTTTTCACTCCTGCTGCCAGAAGCCCAGGGAGGATGGGAGGGCTTAGAACATGGCTGGGCACTGTGGTTTCTTCCAGAGAAGTGGAGGGCATTTGCTTTACCTTGCCACAACCACTTGGGATAGGGTCTGCACCTCAGGAAAACTGTTTCCGTGGGAAGCCGGCTTTTTGCAAAGGGGGTCTCAGGGTCGTTGGCCTCGGCTGTCACTCCGGCTCCCCAAAGCACAGGGACGAGGTGAGGGGCTTAGACCAAGCCTGGGCAATGTTGTTTCTTACACCTGGGTGTGCGGCATTTTGTTGAGCTGGCTACCCCCACTTGGGATAGGTGTTCCACAGCAAGCACCTATTGTTCGTTGGAAGCCGTTTTTGCCCCAGGGGTCTCCGGGCTGTGTTCGTTGGGGTTGAACTCCTGCTAGCAAAACCGCCGGGTTGAGGGAAGGGTTCAGACAGTGCCTGGGCCCTGTGGTCTCTTCCAGGTCAGTGTATGGCATTTCCTTCCCCTTGCCCCAGGCACCTGGGAGCATGTCTGCACGCGGAGAAAGACTTTCCCGTGGGAAGCCGGGTTTTGTCAAACGGGTCCCAGTGCTCTGCTCCTCTCTTTTCACTCCTGCTGCCAGAAGCCCAGGGAGGATGGGAGGGCTTAGAACATGGCTGGGCACTGTGGTTTCTTCCAGAGAAGTGGAGGGCATTTGCTTTACCTTGCCACAACCACTTGGGATAGGGTCTGCACCTCAGGAAAACTGTCTCCGTGGGAAGCCGGCTTTTTGCAAAGGGGTCTCAGGGCAGTGGGCCTCGGCTGTCCCTCCGGCTCCCCAAAGCACAGGGACGAGGTTAGGGGCTTAGACCATGCCTGGGCAATGTTGTTTCTTACACCTGGGTGTGTGGCATTTTGTTGAGCTGGCTACCCCACTTGGGATTGGTTTTCCACAGCAAGCGCCTATTGATCGTCGGAAGCCGTTTTTGCCTCAGGGGTCTCCAGGCTGTGTTCGTTGGGGTTGAACTCCTGCTAGCAAAACCGCCGGGTTGAGGCAAGGGTTCAGACAGTGCCTGGGCCCTGTGGTCTCTTCCAGGTCAGTGTATGGCATTTCCTTCCCCTTGCCCCAGGCACCTGGGAGCATGTCTGCACGTGGAGAAAGACTTTCCCGTGGGAAGCCGGTTTTGGTCAAACGGGTCCCAGTGCTCTGCTCCTCTCTTTTCACTCCTGCTGTCAGAAGCCCAGGGAGGATAGGAGGGCTTAGAACATGGCTGGGCACTGTGGTTTCTTCCAGAGAAGTGGAGGGCATTTGCTTTACCTTGCCACAACCACTTTGGATAGGTACTGCACCTCAGGAAAACTGTCTCCGTGGGAAGCCGACTTTTTGCAAAGGGGTCTCAGGGCCGTGGGGCTCGGGTGTCCATCCGGCTCCCCAAAGCACTGGGACGAGGTGAGGGGCTTAGACCATGCCTGGGCAATGTTGTTTCTTACACCTGGGTGTGTGGCATTTTGTTGAGCTGGCTACCCCCACTTGGGATTGGTTTTCCACAGCAAGCGCCTATTGTTCGTCGGAAGCCGTTTTTGCCTCAGGGGTCTCCGGGCTGTGTTCGTTGGGGTTGAACTCCTGCTAGCAAAACCGCCGGGTTGAGGGAAGGGTTCAGACTGTGCCTGGGCCCTGTGGTCTCTTCCAGGTCAGTGTATGGCATTTCCTTCCCCTTGCCCCAGGCACCTGGGAGCATGTCTGCACGCGGAGAAAGACTTTCCCGTGGGAAGCCGGGTTTTGTCAAACGGGTCCCAGTGCTCTGCTCCTCTCTTTTCACTCCTGCTGCCAGAAGCCCAGGGAGGATGGGAGGGCTTAGAACATGGCTGGGCACTGTGGTTTCTTCCGGAAAAGTGGAGGGCATTTGCTTTACCTTGCCACAACTACTTGGGATAGGGTCTGCACCTCAGGAAAACTGTCTCCGTGGGAAGCCGGCTTTTTGCAAAGGGGTCTCAGGGCCGTGGGCCTCGGGTGTCCCTCCGGCTCCCCAAAGCACAGGGACGAGGTGAGGGGCTTAGACCATGTCTGGGCAATGTTGTTTCTTACACCTGGGTGTGTGGCATTTTGTTGAGCTGGCTACCCCCACTTGGGATTGGTTTTCCACAGCAAGCGCCTATTGTTCGTCAGAAGCCGTTTTTGCCTCAGGGGTCTCCGGGCTGTGTTCGTTGGGGTTGAACTCCTGCTAGCAAAACCGCCGGCTTGAGGGAAGGGTTCAGACAGTGCCTGGGCCCTGTGGTCTCTTCCAGGTCAGTGTATGGCATTTCCTTCCCCTTGCCACAGGCACCTGGGAGCATGTCTGCACGTGGAGAAAGACTTTCCCGTGGGAAGCCGGTTTTGGTCAAACGGGTCCCAGTGCTCTGCTCCTCTCTTTTCACTCCTGCTGCCAGAAGCCCAGGGAGGATGGGAGGGCTTAGAACATGGCTGGGCACTGTGGTTTCTTACAGAGAAGTGGAGGGCATTTGCTTTACCTTGCCACAACCACTTGGGATAGGGTCTGCACCTCAGGAAAACTGTTTCCGTGGGAAGCCGGCTTTTTGCAAAGGGGGTCTCAGGGTCGTTGGCCTCGGCTGTCACTCCGGCTCCCCAAAGCACAGGGACGAGGTGAGGGGCTTAGACCAAGCCTGGGCAATGTTGTTTCTTACACCTGGGTGTGCGGCATTTTGTTGAGCTGGCTACCCCACTTGGGATAGGTGTTCCACAGCAAGCACCTATTGTTCGTTGGAAGCCGTTTTTGCCCCAGGGGTCTCCGGGCTGTGTTCGTTGGGGTTGAACTCCTGCTAGCAAAACCGCCGGGTTGAGGGAAGGGTTCAGACTGTGCCTGGGCCCTGTGGTCTCTTCCAGGTCAGTGTATGGCATTTCCTTCCCCTTGCCCTAGGCACCTGGGAGCATGTCTTCACCCGGAGAAAGACTGTCCCGTGGGAAGCCGGGTTTTGTCAAACGGGTCCCAGTGCTCTGCTCCTCTCTTTTCACTCCTGCTGCCAGAAGCCCAGGGAGGATGGGAGGGCTTAGAACATGGCTGGGCACTGTGGTTTCTTCCAGAGAAGTGGAGGGCATTTGCATTACCTTGCCACAACCACTTGGGATAGGGTCTGCACCTCAGGAAAACTGTTTCCGTGGGAAGCCGGCTTTTTGCAAAGGGGGCCTCAAGGTCGTTGGCCTCGGCTGTCCTTCCGGCTCCCCAAAGAACAGGGACGAGGTGAGGGGCTTAGACCAAGCCTGGGCAAAGTTGTTTCTTACACCTGGGTGTGTGGCATTTTGTTGAGCTGGCTACCCCCACTTGGGATAGGTGTTCCACAGCAAGCACCTATTGTTCGTTGGAAGCCGTTTTTGCCCCAGGGGTCTCCGGGCTGTGTTCGTTGGGGTTGAACTCCTGCTAGCAAAACCGCCGGGTTGAGGGAAGGGTTCAGACTGTGCCTGGGACCTGTGGTCTCTTCCAGGTCAGTGTATGGCATTTCCTTCCCGTTGCCCCAGGCACCTGGGAGCATGTCTGCACGCGGAGAAAGACTTTCCCGTGGGAAGCCGGGTTTTGTCAAACGGGTCCCAGTGCTCTGCTCCTCTCTTTTCACTCCTGCTGCCAGAAGCCCAGGGAGGATGGGAGGGCTTAGAACATGGCTGGGCACTGTGGTTTCTTCCAGAGAAGTGGAAGGCATTTGCTTTACCTTGCCACAACCACTTGGGAAAGGGTCTGCACCTCAGGAAAACTGTCTCCGTGGGAAGCCGGCTTTTTGCAAAGGGGTCTCAGGGCCGTGGGCCTCGGCGGTCCCTCCGGCTCCCCAAAGCACAGGGACGAGGTGAGGGGCTTAGACCATGCTTGGGCAATGTTGTTTCTTACACCTGGGTGTGTGGCATTTTGTTGAGCTGGCTACCCCCACTTGGGATAGGTGTTCCACAGCAAGCACCTATTGTTCCTCGGAAGCCGTTTTTGCCCCAGGGGTCTCCGGGCTGTGTTCGTTGGGGTTGAACTCCTGCTAGCAAAACCGCCGGGTTGAGGGAAGTGTTCAGACTGTGCCTGGGCCCTGTGGTCTCTTCCAGGTCAGTGTATGGCATTTCCTTCCCCTTGCCCCAGGCACCTGGGAGCATGTCTGCACGCGGAGAAAGACTTTCCCGTGGAAAGCCGGGTTTTGTCAAACGGGTCCCAGTGCTCTGCTCCTCTCTTTTCACTCCTGCTGTCAGAAGCCCAGGGAGGATGGGAGGGCTTAGAACATGGCTGGGCACTGTGGTTTCTTCCAGAGAAGTGGAGGGCATTTGCTTTACCTTGCCACAACCACTTGGGATAGGGTCTGCACCTCAGGAAAACTCTTTCCGTGGGAACCCGGCTTTTTGCAAAGGGGTCTCAGGGCCGTGGGCCTCGGCTGTCCCTCCGGCTCCCCAAAGCACAGGGACGAGGTGAGGGGCTTAGACCAAGCCTGGGCAATGTTGTTTCTTACACCTGGGTGTGTGGCATTTTGTTGAGCTGGCTTCCCCCACTTGGGATAGGTGTTCCACAGCAAGCACCTATTGATCGTCGGAAGCCGTTTTTGCCCCAGGGGTCTACGGGCTGTGTTCGTTGGGGTTGAACTCCTGCTAGCAAAACCGCCGGGTTGAGGGCAGGGTTCAGACTGTGCCTGGGCCCTGTGGTCTCTTCCAGGTGAGAGTATGGCATTTCCTTCCCCTTGCCACAGGCACCTGGGAGCATGTCTGCACGTGGAGAAAGACTTTCCCGTGGGAAGCCGGGTTTTGTCAAACGGGTCCCAGTGCTCTGCTCCTCTCTTTTCACACCTGCTGCCAGAAGCCGAGCGAGGATGGGAGGGCTTAGAACATGGTTGGGCACTGTGGTTTCTTCCAGAGAAGTGGAGGGCATTTGCTTTACCTTGCCACAACTACTTGGGATAGGGTCTGCACCTCAGGAAAACTGTCTCCGTGGGAAGCCGGCTTTTTGCAAAGGGGTCTCAGGGCCGTGTGCCTCGGCTGTCCCTCCGGCTCCCCAAAGCACAGGGACGAGGTGAGGGGCTTAGACCATGCCTGGGCAATGTTGTTTCTTACACCTGGGTGTGTGGCATTTTGTTGAGCTGGCTACCCCCACTTGGGATTGGTTTTCCACAGCAAGCGCCTATTGTTCGTCGGAAGCCGTTTTTGCCTCAGGGGTCTCCGGGCTGTGTTCGTTGGGGTTGAACTCCTGCTAGCAAAACCGCCGGGTTGAGGGAAGGGTTCAGACAGTGCCTGGGCCCTGTGGTCTCTTCCAGGTCAGTGTATGGCATTTCCTTCCCCTTGCCCCAGGCACCTGGGAGCATGTCTGCACGCGGAGAAAGACTTTCCCGTGGGAAGCCGGGTTTTGTCAAACGGGTCCCAGTGCTCTGCTCCTCTCTTTTCACTCCTGCTGCCAGAAGCCCAGGGAGGATGGGAGGGCTTAGAACATGGCTGGGCACTGTGGTTTCTTCCAGAGAAGTGGAGGGCATTTGCTTTACCTTGCCACAACCACTTGGGATAGGGTCTGCACCTCAGGAAAACAGTATCCGTGGGAAGCCGGCATTTTGCAAAGGGGTCTCAGGGCCGTGGGCCTCGGCGGTCCCTCTGGCACCCCAAAGCACAGGGACGAGGTGAGGGGCTTAGACCATGCCTGGGCAATGTTGTTTCTTACACCTGGGTGTGTGGCATTTTGTTGAGCTGGCTACCCCCACTTGGGATTGGTTTTCCACAGCAAGCGCCTATTTTTCGTCGGAAGCCGTTTTTGCCTCAGGGGTCTCCGGGCTGTGTTCGTTGGGGTTGAACTCCTGCTAGCAAAACCGCCGGGTTGAGGGAAGGGTTCAGACTGTGCCTGGGCCCTGTGGTCTCTTCCAGGTCAGTGTATGGCATTTCCTTCCCCTTGCCCCAGGCACCTGGGAGCATGTCTGCACGCGGAGAAAGACTTTCCCGTGGGAAGCCGGGTTTTGTCAAACGGGTCCCAGTGCTCTGCTCCTCTCTTTTCACTCCTGCTGCCAGAAGCCCAGGGAGGATGGGAGGGCTTAGAACATGGCTGGGCACTGTGGTTTCTTCCAGAGAAGTGGAGGGCATTTGCTTTACCTTGCCACAACCACTTTGGATAGGTACTGCACCTCAGGAAAACTGTCTCCGTGGGAAGCCGGCTTTTTGCAAAGGGGTCTCAGGGCCGTGGGGCTCGGGTGTCCCTCCGGCTCCCCAAAGCACAGGGACGAGGTGAGGGGCTTAGACCATGCCTGGGCAATGTTGTTTCTTACACCTGGGTGTGTGGCATTTTGTTGAGCTGGCTATCCCACTTGGGATTGGTTTTCCACAGCAAGCGCCTATTGTTCGTCGGAAGCCGTTTTTGCCTCAGGGGTCACCGGGCTGTGTTCGTTGGGGTTGAACTCCTGCTAGCAAAACCGCCGGCTTGAGGGAAGGGTTCAGACAGTGCCTGGGCCCTGTGGTCTCTTCCAGGTCAGTGTATGGCATTTCCTTCCCCTTGCCACAGGCACCTGGGAGCATGTCTGCACGTGGAGAAAGACTTTCCCGTGGGAAGCCGGTTTTGGTCAAACGGGTCCCAGTGCTCTGCTCCTCTCTTTTCACTCCTGCTGTCAGAAGCCCAGGGAGGATAGGAGGGCTTAGAACATGGCTGGGCACTGTGGTTTCTTCCAGAGAAGTGGAGGGCATTTGCTTTACCTTGCCACAACCACTTTGGATAGGTACTGCACCTCAGGAAAACTGTCTCCGTGGGAAGCCGGCTTTTTGCAAAGGGGTCTCAGGGTCGTGGGGCTCGGGTGTCCCTCCGGCTCCCCAAAGCACAGGGACGAGGTGAGGGGCTTAGACCATGCCTGGGCAATGTTGTTTCTTACACCTGGGTGTGTGGCATTTTGTTGAGCTTGCTACCCCCACTTGGGATTGGTTTTCCACAGCAAGCGCCTATTGTTCGTCGGAAGCCGTTTTTGCCTCAGGGGTCTCCGGGCTGTGTTCGTTGGGGTTGAACTCCTGCTAGCAAAACCGCCGGGTTGAGGGAAGGGTTCAGACTGTGCCTGGGCCCTGTGGTCTCTTCCAGGTCAGTGTATGGCATTTCCTTCCCCTTGCCCCAGGCACCTGGGAGCATGTCTGCACGCGGAGAAAGACTTTCCCGTGGGAAGCCGGGTTTTGTCAAACGGGTCCCAGTGCTCTGCTCCTCTCTTTTCACTCCTGCTGCCAGAAGCCCAGGGAGGATGGGAGGGCTTAGAACATGGCTGGGCACTGTGGTTTCTTCCAGAGAAGTGGAGGGCATTTGCTTTACCTTGCCACAACCACTTGGGATAGGGACTGCACCTCAGGAAAACTGTCTCCGTGGGAAGCCGGCTTTTTGCAAAGGGGTCATGGCCGTGGGGCTCGGGTGTCCCTCCGGCTCCCCAAAGCACAGGGACGAGGTGAGGGGCTTAGACCATGCCTGGGCAATGTTGTTTCTTACACCTGGGTGTGTGGCATTTTGTTGAGCTGGCTACCCCTACTTGGGATTGGTTTTCCACAGCAAGCGCCTATTGTTCGTCGGAAGCCGTTTTTGCCTCAGGGGTCTCCGGGCTGTGTTCGTTGGGGTTGAACTCCTGCTAGCAAAACCGCCGGGTTGAGGGAAGGGTTCAGACAGTGCCTGGGCCCTGTGGTCTCTTCCAGGTCAGTGTATGGCATTTCGTTCCCCTTGCCCCAGGCACCTGGGAGCATGTCTGCACGCGGAGAAAGACTTTCCCGTGGGAAGCCGGGTTTTGTCAAACGGGTCCCAGTGCTCTGCTCCTCTCTTTTCACTCCTGCTGCCAGAAGCCCAGGGAGGATGGGAGGGCTTAGAACATGGCTGGGCACTGTGGTTTCTTCCAGAGAAGTGGAGGGCATTTGCTTTACCTTGCCACAACCACTTGGGATAGGGACTGCACCTCAGGAAAACTGTCTCCGTGGGAAGCCGGCTTTTTGCAAAGGGGTCATGGCCGTGGGGCTCGGGTGTCCCTCCGGCTCCCCAAAGCACAGGGACGAGGTGAGGGGCTTAGACCATGCCTGGGCAATGTTGTTTCTTACACCTGGGTGTGTGGCATTTTGTTGAGCTGGCTACCCCCACTTGGGATTGGTTTTCCACAGCAAGCGCCTATTGTTCTTCGGAAGCCGTTTTTGCATCAGGGGTCTCCGGGCTGTGTTCGTTGGGGTTGAACTCCTGCTAGCAAAACCGCCGGGTTGAGGCAAGGGTTCAGACAGTGCCTGGGCCCTGTGGTCTCTTCCAGGTCAGTGTATGGCATTTCCTTCCCCTTGCCCCAGGCACCTGGGAGCATGTCTGCACGCGGAGAAAGACTTTCCCGTGGGAAGCCGGGTTTTGTCAAACGGGTCCCAGTGCTCTGCTCCTCTCTTTTCACTCCTGCTGCCAGAAGCCCAGGGAGGATGGGAGGGCTTAGAACATGGCTGGGCACTGTGGTTTCTTCCAGAGAAGTGGAGGGCATTTGCTTTACCTTGCCACAACCACTTGGGATAGGGTCTGCACCTCAGGAAAACAGTATCCGTGGGAAGCCGGCATTTTGCAAAGGTGTCTCAGGGCCGTGGGCCTCGGCGGTCCCTCCGGCTCCCCAAAGCACAGGGACGACGTGAGGGGCTTAGACCATGCTTGGGCAATGTTGTTTCTTACACCTGGGTGTGTGGCATTTTGTTGAGCTGGATACCCCCACTTGGGATAGGTGTTCCACAGCAAGCACCTATTGTTCGTTGGAAGCCGTTTTTGCCCCAGGGGTCTCCGGGCTGTGTTCGTTGGGGTTGAACTCCTGCTAGCAAAACCGCCGGCTTGAGGGAAGGGTTCAGACTGTGCCTGGGCCCTGTGGTCTCTTCCAGGTCAGTGTATGGCATTTCCTTCCCCTTGCCCCAGGCACCTGGGAGCATGTCTGCACGCGGAGAAAGACTTTCCCGTGGGAAGCCGGGTTTTGTCAAACGGGTCCCAGTGCTCTGCTCCTCTCTTTTCACTCCTGCTGCCAGAAGCCCAGGGAGGATGGGAGGGCTTAGAACATGGCTGGGCACTGTGGTTTCTTCCAGAGAAGTGGAGGGCATTTGCTTTACCTTGCCACAACCACTTGGGATAGGGTCTGCACCTCAGGAAAACTGTTTCCGTGGGAAGCCGGCTTTTTGCAAAGGGGGTCTCAGGGTCGTTGGCCTCGGCTGTCACTCCGGCTCCCCAAAGCACAGGGACGAGGTGAGGGGCTTAGACCAAGCCTGGGCAATGTTGTTTCTTACACCTGGGTGTGTGGCATTTTGTTGAGCTGGCTACCCCCACTTGGGATAGGTGTTCCACAGCAAGCACCTATTGTTCGTTGGAAGACGTTTTTGCCCCAGGGGTCTCCGGGCTGTGTTCGTTGGGGTTGAACTCCTGCTAGCAAAACCGCCGGGTTGAGGGAAGGGTTCAGACTGTGCCTGGGCCCTGTGGTCTATTCCAGGTCAGTGTATGGCATTTCCTTCCCCTTGCCCCAGGCACCTGGGAGCATGTCTGCACGCGGAGAAAGACTTTCCCGTGGGAAGCCGGGTTTTGTCAAACGGGTCCCAGTGCTCTGCTCCTCTCTTTTCACTCCTGCTGCCAGAAGCCCAGGGAGGATGGGAGGGCTTAGAACATGGCTGGGCACTCTGGTTTCTTCCGGAGAAGTGGAGGGCATTTGCTTTACCTTGCCACAACCACTTTGGATAGGTACTGCACCTCAGGAAAACTGTCTCCGTGGGAAGCCGGCTTTTTGCAAAGGGGTCTCAGGGCCGTGGGCCTCGGGTGTCCCTCCGGCTCCCCAAAGCACAGGGACGAGGTGAGGGGCTTAGACCATGACTGGGCAATGTTGTTTCTTACACCTTGGTGTGTGGCATTTTGTTGAGCTGGCTATCCCACTTGGGATTGGTTTTCCACAGCAAGCGCCTATTGTTCGTCGGAAGCCGTTTTTGCCTCAGGGGTTTCCGGGCTGTGTTCGTTGGGGTTGAACTCCTGCTAGCAAAACCGCCGGCTTGAGGGAAGGGTTCAGACAGTGCCTGGGCCCTGTGGTCTCTTCCAGGTCAGTGTATGGCATTTCCTTCCCCTTGCCACAGGCACCTGGGAGCATGTCTGCACGTGGAGAAAGACTTTCCCGTGGGAAGCCAGTTTTGGTCAAACGGGTCCCAGTGCTCTGCTCCTGTCTTTTCACTCCTGCTGCCAGAAGCCCAGGGAGGATGGGACGGCTTAGAACATGGCTGGGCACTGTGGTTTCTTCCAGAGAAGTGGAGGGCATTTGCTTTACCTTGCCACAACCACTTGGGATAGGGTCTGCACCTCAGGAAAACTGTTTCCGTGGGAAGCCGGCTTTTTGCAAAGGGGGTCTCAGGGTCGTTGGCCTCGGCTGTCACTCCGGCTCCCCAAAGCACAGGGACGAGGTGAGGGGCTTAGACCAAGCCTGGGCAATGTTGTTTCTTACACCTGGGTGTGCGGCATTTTGTTGAGCTGGCTACCCCCACTTGGGATAGGTGTTCCACAGCAAGCACCTATTGTTCGTTGGAAGCCGTTTTTGCCCCAGGGGTCTCCGGGCTGTGTTCGTTGGTGTTGAACTCCTGCTAGCAAAACCGCCGGGTTGAGGGAAGGGTTCAGACAGTGCCTGGGCCCTGTGGTCTCTTCCAGGTCAGTGTATGGCATTTCCTTCCCCTTGCCCCAGGCACCTGGGAGCATGTCTGCACGCGGAGAAAGACTTTCCCGTGGGAAGCCGGGTTTTGTCAAACGGGTCCCAGTGCTCTGCTCCTCTCTTTTCACTCCTGCTGCCAGAAGCCCAGGGAGGATGGGAGGGCTTAGAACATGGCTGGGCACTGTGGTTTCTTCCAGAGAAGTGGAGGGCATTTGCTTTACCTTGCCACAACCACTTGGGATAGGGTCTGCACCTCAGGAAAACTGTCTCCGTGGGAAGCCGGCTTTTTGCAAAGGGGTCTCAGGGCAGTGGGCCTCGGCTGTCCCTCCGGCTCCCCAAAGCACAGGGACGAGGTTAGGGGCTTAGACCATGCCTGGGCAATGTTGTTTCTTACACCTGGGTGTGTGGCATTTTGTTGAGCTGGCTACCCCACTTGGGATTGGTTTTCCACAGCAAGCGCCTATTGATCGTCGGAAGCCGTTTTTGCCTCAGGGGTCTCCAGGCTGTGTTCGTTGGGGTTGAACTCCTGCTAGCAAAACCGCCGGGTTGAGGCAAGGGTTCAGACAGTGCCTGGGCCCTGTGGTCTCTTCCAGGTCAGTGTATGGCATTTCCTTCCCCTTGCCCCAGGCACCTGGGAGCATGTCTGCACGTGGAGAAAGACTTTCCCGTGGGAAGCCGGTTTTGGTCAAACGGGTCCCAGTGCTCTGCTCCTCTCTTTTCACTCCTGCTGTCAGAAGCCCAGGGAGGATAGGAGGGCTTAGAACATGGCTGGGCACTGTGGTTTCTTCCAGAGAAGTGGAGGGCATTTGCTTTACCTTGCCACAACCACTTGGGATAGGGACTGCACCTCAGGAAAACTGTCTCCGTGGGAAGCCGGCTTTTTGCAAAGGGTTCTCAGGGCCGTGGGGCTCGGCTGTCCCTCCGGCTCCCCAAAGCACTGGGACGAGGTGAGGGGCTTAGACCATGCTTGGGCAATGTTGTTTCTTACACCTGGGTGTGTGGCATTTTGTTGAGCTGGCTTCCCCCACTTGGGATAGGTGTTCCACAGCAAGCGCCTATTGTTCGTCGGAAGCCGTTTTTGCCTCAGGGGTCTCCGGGCTGTGTTCGTTGGGGTTGAACTCCTGCTAGCAAAACCGCCGGGTTGAGGGAAGGGTTCAGACTGTGCCTGGGCCCTGTGGTCTCTTCCAGGTCAGTGTATGGCATTTCCTTCCCCTTGCCCCAGGCACCTGGGAGCATGTCTGCACGCGGAGAAAGACTTTCCCGTGGGAAGCCGGGTTTTGTCAAACGGGTCCCAGTGCTCTGCTCCTCTCTTTTCACTCCTGCTGCCAGAAGCCCAGGGAGGATGGGAGGGCTTAGAACATGGCTGGGCACTCTGGTTTCTTCCGGAGAAGTGGAGGGCATTTGCTTTACCTTGCCACAACTACTTGGGATAGGGTCTGCACCTCAGGAAAACTGTCTCCGTGGGAAGCCGGCTTTTTGCAAAGGGGTCTCAGGGCCGTGGGCCTCGGGTGTCCCTCCGGCTCCCCAAAGCACAGGGACGAGGTGAGGGGCTTAGACCATGACTGGGCAATGTTGTTTCTTACACCTTGGTGTGTGGCATTTTGTTGAGCTGGCTATCCCACTTGGGATTGGTTTTCCACAGCAAGCGCCTATTGTTCGTCGGAAGCCGTTTTTGCCTCAGGGGTTTCCGGGCTGTGTTCGTTGGGGTTGAACTCCTGCTAGCAAAACCGCCGGCTTGAGGGAAGGGTTCAGACAGTGCCTGGGCCCTGTGGTCTCTTCCAGGTCAGTGTATGGCATTTCCTTCCCCTTGCCACAGGCACCTGGGAGCATGTCTGCACGTGGAGAAAGACTTTCCCGTGGGAAGCCAGTTTTGGTCAAACGGGTCCCAGTGCTCTGCTCCTGTCTTTTCACTCCTGCTGCCAGAAGCCCAGGGAGGATGGGAGGGCTTAGAACATGGCTGGGCACTGTGGTTTCTTCCAGAGAAGTGGAGGGCATTTGCTTTACCTTGCCACAACCACTTGGGATAGGGTCTGCACCTCAGGAAAACTGTTTCCGTGGGAAGCCGGCTTTTTGCAAAGGGGGTCTCAGGGTCGTTGGCCTCGGCTGTCACTCCGGCTCCCCAAAGCACAGGGACGAGGTGAGGGGCTTAGACCAAGCCTGGGCAATGTTGTTTCTTACACCTGGGTGTGCGGCATTTTGTTGAGCTGGCTACCCCCACTTGGGATAGGTGTTCCACAGCAAGCACCTATTGTTCGTTGGAAGCCGTTTTTGCCCCAGGGGTCTCCGGGCTGTGTTCGTTGGGGTTGAACTCCTGCTAGCAAAACCGCCGGGTTGAGGGAAGGGTTCAGACAGTGCCTGGGCCCTGTGGTCTCTTCCAGGTCAGTGTATGGCATTTCCTTCCCCTTGCCCCAGGCACCTGGGAGCATGTCTGCACGCGGAGAAAGACTTTCCCGTGGGAAGCCGGGTTTTGTCAAACGGGTCCCAGTGCTCTGCTCCTCTCTTTTCACTCCTGCTGCCAGAAGCCCAGGGAGGATGGGAGGGCTTAGAACATGGCTGGGCACTGTGGTTTCTTCCAGAGAAGTGGAGGGCATTTGCTTTACCTTGCCACAACCACTTTGGATAGGTACTGCACCTCAGGAAAACTGTCTCCGTGGGAAGCCGACTTTTTGCAAAGGGGTCTCAGGGCCGTGGGGCTCGGTTGTCCATCCGGCTCCCCAAAGCACTGGGACGAGGTGAGGGGCTTAGACCATGCCTGGGCAATGTTGTTTCTTACACCTGGGTGTGTGGCATTTTGTTGAGCTGGCTACCCCCACTTGGGATTGGTTTTCCACAGCAAGCGCCTATTGTTCGTCGGAAGCCGTTTTTGCCTCAGGGGTCTCCGGGCTGTGTTCGTTGGGGTTGAACTCCTGCTAGCAAAACCGCCGGGTTGAGGGAAGGGTTCAGACTGTGCCTGGGCCCTGTGGTCTCTTCCAGGTCAGTGTATGGCATTTCCTTCCCCTTGCCCCAGGCACCTGGGAGCATGTCTGCACGCGGAGAAAGACTTTCCCGTGGGAAGCCGGGTTTTGTCAAACGGGTCCCAGTGCTCTGCTCCTCTCTTTTCACTCCTGCTGCCAGAAGCCCAGGGAGGATGGGAGGGCTTAGAACATGGCTGGGCACTGTGGTTTCTTCCGGAAAAGTGGAGGGCATTTGCTTTACCTTGCCACAACTACTTGGGATAGGGTCTGCACCTCAGGAAAACTGTCTCCGTGGGAAGCCGGCTTTTTGCAAAGGGGTCTCAGGGCCGTGGGCCTCGGGTGTCCCTCCGGCTCCCCAAAGCACAGGGACGAGGTGAGGGGCTTAGACCATGTCTGGGCAATGTTGTTTCTTACACCTGGGTGTGTGGCATTTTGTTGAGCTGGCTACCCCCACTTGGGATTGGTTTTCCACAGCAAGCGCCTATTGTTCGTCAGAAGCCGTTTTTGCCTCAGGGGTCTCCGGGCTGTGTTCGTTGGGGTTGAACTCCTGCTAGCAAAACCGCCGGGTTGAGGGAAGGGTTCAGACTGTGCCTGGGCCCTGTGGTCTCTTCCAGGTCAGTGTATGGCATTTCCTTCCCCTTGCCCCAGGCACCTGGGAGCATGTCTGCACGCGGAGAAAGACTTTCCCGTGGGAAGCCGGGTTTTGTCAAACGGGTCCCAGTGCTCTGCTCCTCTCTTTTCACTCCTGCTGTCAGAAGCCCAGGGAGGATAGGAGGGCTTAGAACATGGCTGGGCACTGTGGTTTCTTCCAGAGAAGTGGAGGGCATTTGCTTTACCTTGCCACAACCACTTGGGATAGGGACTGCACCTCAGGAAAACTGTCTCCGTGGGAAGCCGGCTTTTTGCAAAGGGTTCTCAGGGCCGTGGGGCTCGGCTGTCCCTCCGGCTCCCCAAAGCACAGGGACGACGTGAGGGGCTTAGACCATGCTTGGGCAATGTTGTTTCTTACACCTGGGTGTGTGGCATTTTGTTGAGCTGGCTACCCCCACTTGGGATAGGTGTTCCACAGCAAGCACCTATTGTTCCTCGGAAGCCGTTTTTGCCCCAGGGGTCTCCGGGCTGTGTTCGTTGGGGTTGAACTCCTGCTAGCAAAACCGCCGGCTTGAGGGAAGTGTTCAGACTGTGCCTGGGCCCTGTGGTCTCTTCCAGGTCAGTGTATGGCATTTCCTTCCCCTTGCCCCAGGCACCTGGGAGCATGTCTGCACGCGGAGAAAGACTTTCCCGTGGGAAGCCGGGTTTTGTCAAACGGGTCCCAGTGCTCTGCTCCTCTCTTTTCACTCCTGCTGCCAGAAGCCTAGGGAGGATGGGAGGGCTTAGAACATGGCTGGGCACTGTGGTTTCTTCCGGAGAAGTGGAGGGCATTTGCTTTACCTTGCCACAACTACTTGGGATAGGGTCTGCACCTCAGGAAAACTGTCTCCGTGGGAAGTCGGCTTTTTGCAAAGGGGTCTCAGGGCCGTGGGCCTCGGGTGTCCCTCCGGCTCCCCAAAGCACAGGGACGAGGTGAGGGGCTTAGACCATGACTGGGCAATGTTGTTTCTTACACCTGGGTGTGTGGCATTTTGTTGAGCTGGCTATCCCACTTGGGATTGGTTTTCCACAGCAAGCGCCTATTGTTCGTCGGAAGCCGTTTTTGCCCCAGGGGTCTCCGGGCTGTGTTCGTTGGGGTTGAACTCCTGCTAGCAAAACCGCCGGCTTGAGGGAAGGGTTCAGACAGTGCCTGGGCCCTGTGGTCTCTTCCAGGTCAGTGTATGGCATTTCCTTCCCCTTGCCACAGGCACCTGGGAGCATGTCTGCACGTGGAGAAAGACTTTCCCGTGGGAAGCCGGTTTTGGTCAAACGGGTCCCAGTGCTCTGCTCCTCTCTTTTCACTCCTGCTGCCAGAAGCCCAGGGAGGATGGGAGGGCTTAGAACATGGCTGGGCACTGTGGTTTCTTACAGAGAAGTGGAGGGCATTTGCTTTACCTTGCCACAACCACTTGGGATAGGGTCTGCACCTCAGGAAAACTGTTTCCGTGGGAAGCCGGCTTTTTGCAAAGGGGGTCTCAGGGTCGTTGGCCTCGGCTGTCACTCCGGCTCCCCAAAGCACAGGGACGAGGTGAGGGGCTTAGACCAAGCCTGGGCAATGTTGTTTCTTACACCTGGGTGTGCGGCATTTTGTTGAGCTGGCTACCCCACTTGGGATAGGTGTTCCACAGCAAGCACCTATTGTTCGTTGGAAGCCGTTTTTGCCCCAGGGGTCTCCGGGCTGTGTTCGTTGGGGTTGAACTCCTGCTAGCAAAACCGCCGGGTTGAGGGAAGGGTTCAGACTGTGCCTGGGCCCTGTGGTCTCTTCCAGGTCAGTGTATGGCATTTCCTTCCCCTTGCCCTAGGCACCTGGGAGCATGTCTTCACCCGGAGAAAGACTGTCCCGTGGGAAGCCGGGTTTTGTCAAACGGGTCCCAGTGCTCTGCTCCTCTCTTTTCACTCCTGCTGCCAGAAGCCCAGGGAGGATGGGAGGGCTTAGAACATGGCTGGGCACTGTGGTTTCTTCCAGAGAAGTGGAGGGCATTTGCATTACCTTGCCACAACCACTTGGGATAGGGTCTGCACCTCAGGAAAACTGTTTCCGTGGGAAGCCGGCTTTTTGCAAAGGGGGCCTCAAGGTCGTTGGCCTCGGCTGTCCTTCCGGCTCCCCAAAGAACAGGGACGAGGTGAGGGGCTTAGACCAAGCCTGGGCAAAGTTGTTTCTTACACCTGGGTGTGTGGCATTTTGTTGAGCTGGCTACCCCCACTTGGGATAGGTGTTCCACAGCAAGCACCTATTGTTCGTTGGAAGCCGTTTTTGCCCCAGGGGTCTCCGGGCTGTGTTCGTTGGGGTTGAACTCCTGCTAGCAAAACCGCCGGGTTGAGGGAAGGGTTCAGACTGTGCCTGGGACCTGTGGTCTCTTCCAGGTCAGTGTATGGCATTTCCTTCCCGTTGCCCCAGGCACCTGGGAGCATGTCTGCACGCGGAGAAAGACTTTCCCGTGGGAAGCCGGGTTTTGTCAAACGGGTCCCAGTGCTCTGCTCCTCTCTTTTCACTCCTGCTGCCAGAAGCCCAGGGAGGATGGGAGGGCTTAGAACATGGCTGGGCACTGTGGTTTCTTCCAGAGAAGTGGAAGGCATTTGCTTTACCTTGCCACAACCACTTGGGAAAGGGTCTGCACCTCAGGAAAACTGTCTCCGTGGGAAGCCGGCTTTTTGCAAAGGGGTCTCAGGGCCGTGGGCCTCGGCGGTCCCTCCGGCTCCCCAAAGCACAGGGACGAGGTGAGGGGCTTAGACCATGCTTGGGCAATGTTGTTTCTTACACCTGGGTGTGTGGCATTTTGTTGAGCTGGCTACCCCCACTTGGGATAGGTGTTCCACAGCAAGCACCTATTGTTCCTCGGAAGCCGTTTTTGCCCCAGGGGTCTCCGGGCTGTGTTCGTTGGGGTTGAACTCCTGCTAGCAAAACCGCCGGGTTGAGGGAAGTGTTCAGACTGTGCCTGGGCCCTGTGGTCTCTTCCAGGTCAGTGTATGGCATTTCCTTCCCCTTGCCCCAGGCACCTGGGAGCATGTCTGCACGCGGAGAAAGACTTTCCCGTGGAAAGCCGGGTTTTGTCAAACGGGTCCCAGTGCTCTGCTCCTCTCTTTTCACTCCTGCTGTCAGAAGCCCAGGGAGGATGGAAGGGCTTAGAACATGGCTGGGCACTGTGGTTTCTTCCAGAGAAGTGGAGGGCATTTGCTTTACCTTGCCACAACCACTTGGGATAGGGTCTGCACCTCAGGAAAACTCTTTCCGTGGGAAGCCGGCTTTTTGCAAAGGGGGCTCAGGGCCGTGGGCCTCGGCTGTCCCTCCGGCTCCCCAAAGCACAGGGACGAGGTGAGGGGCTTAGACCAAGCCTGGGCAATGTTGTTTCTTACACCTGGGTGTGTGGCATTTTGTTGAGCTGGCTTCCCCCACTTGGGATAGGTGTTCCACAGCAAGGACCTATTGATCGTCGGAAGCCGTTTTTGCCCCAGGGGTCTACGGGCTGTGTTCGTTGGGGTTGAACTCCTGCTAGCAAAACCGCCGGGTTGAGGGCAGGGTTCAGACTGTGCCTGGGCCCTGTGGTCTCTTCCAGGTGAGAGTATGGCATTTCCTTCCCCTTGCCACAGGCACCTGGGAGCATGCCTGCACGTGGAGAAAGACTTTCCCGTGGGAAGCCGGGTTTTGTCAAACGGGTCCCAGTGCTCTGCTCCTCTCTTTTCACACCTGCTGCCAGAAGCCCAGCGAGGATGGGAGGGCTTAGAACATGGTTGGGCACTGTGGTTTCTTCCAGAGAAGTGGAGGGCATTTGCTTTACCTTGCCACAACTACTTGGGATAGGGTCTGCACCTCAGGAAAACTGTCTCCGTGGGAAGCCGACTTTTTGCAAAGGGGTCTCAGGGCCGTGTGCCTCGGCTGTCCCTCCGGCTCCCCAAAGCACAGGGACGAGGTGAGGGGCTTAGACCATGCCTGGGCAATGTTGTTTCTTACACCTGGGTGTGTGGCATTTTGTTGAGCTGGCTACCCCCACTTGGGATTGGTTTTCCACAGCAAGCGCCTATTGTTCGTCGGAAGCCGTTTTTGCCTCAGGGGTCTCCGGGCTGTGTTCGTTGGGGTTGAACTCCTGCTAGCAAAACCGCCGGGTTGAGGGAAGGGTTCAGACAGTGCCTGGGCCCTGTGGTCTCTTCCAGGTCAGTGTATGGCATTTCCTTCCCCTTGCCCCAGGCACCTGGGAGCATGTCTGCACGCGGAGAAAGACTTTCCCGTGGGAAGCCGGGTTTTGTCAAACGGGTCCCAGTGCTCTGCTCCTCTCTTTTCACTCCTGCTGCCAGAAGCCCAGGGAGGATGGGAGGGCTTAGAACATGGCTGGGCACTGTGGTTTCTTCCAGAGAAGTGGAGGGCATTTGCTTTACCTTGCCACAACCACTTGGGATAGGGTCTGCACCTCAGGAAAACAGTATCCGTGGGAAGCCGGCATTTTGCAAAGGGGTCTCAGGGCCGTGGGCCTCGGCGGTCCCTCTGGCTCCCCAAAGCACAGGGACGAGGTGAGGGGCTTAGACCATGCCTGGGCAATGTTGTTTCTTACACCTGGGTGTGTGGCATTTTGTTGAGCTGGCTACCCCCACTTGGGATTGGTTTTCCACAGCAAGCGCCTATTGTTCGTCGGAAGCCGTTTTTGCCTCAGGGGTCTCCGGGCTGTGTTCGTTGGGGTTGAACTCCTGCTAGCAAAACCGCCGGGTTGAGGGAAGGGTCAGACTGTGCCTGGGCCCTGTGGTCTCTTCCAGGTCAGTGTATGGCATTTCCTTCCCCTTGCCCCAGGCACCTGGGAGCATGTCTGCACGCGGAGAAAGACTTTCCCGTGGGAAGCCGGGTTTTGTCAAACGGGTCCCAGTGCTCTGCTCCTCTCTTTTCACTCCTGCTGCCAGAAGCCCAGGGAGGATGGGAGGGCTTAGAACATGGCTGGGCACTCTGGTTTCTTCCGGAGAAGTGGAGGGCATTTGCTTTACCTTGCCACAACTACTTGGGATAGGGTCTGCACCTCAGGAAAACTGTCTCCGTGGGAAGCCGGCTTTTTGCAAAGGGGTCTCAGGGCCGTGGGCCTCGGGTGTCCCTCCGGCTCCCCAAAGCACAGGGACGAGGTGAGGGGCTTAGACCATGACTGGGCAATGTTGTTTCTTACACCTTGGTGTGTGGCATTTTGTTGAGCTGGCTATCCCACTTGGGATTGGTTTTCCACAGCAAGCGCCTATTGTTCGTCGGAAGCCGTTTTTGCCTCAGGGGTTTCCGGGCTGTGTTCGTTGGGGTTGAACTCCTGCTAGCAAAACCGCCGGCTTGAGGGAAGGGTTCAGACAGTGCCTGGGCCCTGTGGTCTCTTCCAGGTCAGTGTATGGCATTTCCTTCCCCTTGCCACAGGCACCTGGGAGCATGTCTGCACGTGGAGAAATACTTTCCCGTGGGAAGCCAGTTTTGGTCAAACGGGTCCCAGTGCTCTGCTCCTGTCTTTTCACTCCTGCTGCCAGAAGCCCAGGGAGGATGGGAGGGCTTAGAACATGGCTGGGCACTGTGGTTTCTTCCAGAGAAGTGGAGGGCATTTGCTTTACCTTGCCACAACCACTTGGGATAGGGTCTGCACCTCAGGAAAACTGTTTCCGTGGGAAGCCGGCTTTTTGCAAAGGGGGTCTCAGGGTCGTTGGCCTCGGCTGTCACTCCGGCTCCCCAAAGCACAGGGACGAGGTGAGGGGCTTAGACCAAGCCTGGGCAATGTTGTTTCTTACACCTGGGTGTGCGGCATTTTGTTGAGCTGGCTACCCCCACTTGGGATAGGTGTTCCACAGCAAGCACCTATTGTTCGTTGGAAGCCGTTTTTGCCCCAGGGGTCTCCGGGCTGTGTTCGTTGGGGTTGAACTCCTGCTAGCAAAACCGCCGGGTTGAGGGAAGGGTTCAGACAGTGCCTGGGCCCTGTGGTCTCTTCCAGGTCAGTGTATGGCATTTCCTTCCCCTTGCCCCAGGCACCTGGGAGCATGTCTGCACGCGGAGAAAGACTTTCCCGTGGGAAGCCGGGTTTTGTCAAACGGGTCCCAGTGCTCTGCTCCTCTCTTTTCACTCCTGCTGCCAGAAGCCCAGGGAGGATGGGAGGGCTTAGAACATGGCTGGGCACTGTGGTTTCTTCCAGAGAAGTGGAGGGCATTTGCTTTACCTTGCCACAACCACTTGGGATAGGGTCTGCACCTCAGGAAAACTGTCTCCGTGGGAAGCCGGCTTTTTGCAAAGGGGTCTCAGGGCAGTGGGCCTCGGCTGTCCCTCCGGCTCCCGAAAGCACAGGGACGAGGTGAGGGGCTTAGACCATGCTTGGGCAATGTTGTTTCTTACACCTGGGTGTGTGGCATTTTGTTGAGCTGGCTACCCCCACTTGGGATAGGTGTTCCACAGCAAGCACCTATTGTTCCTCGGAAGCCGTTTTTGCCCCAGGGGTCTCCGGGCTGTGTTCGTTGGGGTTGAACTCCTGCTAGCAAAACCGCCGGGTTGAGGGAAGTGTTCAGACTGTGCCTGGGCCCTGTGGTCTCTTCCAGGTCAGTGTATGGCATTTCCTTCCCCTTGCCCCAGGCACCTGGGAGCATGTCTGCACGCGGAGAAAGACTTTCCCGTGGAAAGCCGGGTTTTGTCAAACGGGTCCCAGTGCTCTGCTCCTCTCTTTTCACTCCTGCTGTCAGAAGCCCAGGGAGGATGGAAGGGCTTAGAACATGGCTGGGCACTGTGGTTTCTTCCAGAGAAGTGGAGGGCATTTGCTTTACCTTGCCACAACCACTTGGGATAGGGTCTGCACCTCAGGAAAACTCTTTCCGTGGGAAGCCGGCTTTTTGCAAAGGGGGCTCAGGGCCGTGGGCCTCGGCTGTCCCTCCGGCTCCCCAAAGCACAGGGACGAGGTGAGGGGCTTAGACCAAGCCTGGGCAATGTTGTTTCTTACACCTGGGTGTGTGGCATTTTGTTGAGCTGGCTTCCCCCACTTGGGATAGGTGTTCCACAGCAAGGACCTATTGATCGTCGGAAGCCGTTTTTGCCCCAGGGGTCTACGGGCTGTGTTCGTTGGGGTTGAACTCCTGCTAGCAAAACCGCCGGGTTGAGGGCAGGGTTCAGACTGTGCCTGGGCCCTGTGGTCTCTTCCAGGTGAGAGTATGGCATTTCCTTCCCCTTGCCACAGGCACCTGGGAGCATGTCTGCACGTGGAGAAAGACTTTCCCGTGGGAAGCCGGGTTTTGTCAAACGGGTCCCAGTGCTCTGCTCCTCTCTTTTCACACCTGCTGCCAGAAGCCCAGCGAGGATGGGAGGGCTTAGAACATGGTTGGGCACTGTGGTTTCTTCCAGAGAAGTGGAGGGCATTTGCTTTACCTTGCCACAACTACTTGGGATAGGGTCTGCACCTCAGGAAAACTGTCTCCGTGGGAAGCCGACTTTTTGCAAAGGGGTCTCAGGGCCGTGTGCCTCGGCTGTCCCTCCGGCTCCCCAAAGCACAGGGACGAGGTGAGGGGCTTAGACCATGCCTGGGCAATGTTGTTTCTTACACCTGGGTGTGTGGCATTTTGTTGAGCTGGCTACCCCCACTTGGGATTGGTTTTCCACAGCAAGCGCCTATTGTTCGTCGGAAGCCGTTTTTGCCTCAGGGGTCTCCGGGCTGTGTTCGTTGGGGTTGAACTCCTGCTAGCAAAACCGCCGGGTTGAGGGAAGGGTCAGACTGTGCCTGGGCCCTGTGGTCTCTTCCAGGTCAGTGTATGGCATTTCCTTCCCCTTGCCCCAGGCACCTGGGAGCATGTCTGCACGCGGAGAAAGACTTTCCCGTGGGAAGCCGGGTTTTGTCAAACGGGTCCCAGTGCTCTGCTCCTCTCTTTTCACTCCTGCTGCCAGAAGCCCAGGGAGGATGGGAGGGCTTAGAACATGGCTGGGCACTCTGGTTTCTTCCGGAGAAGTGGAGGGCATTTGCTTTACCTTGCCACAACTACTTGGGATAGGGTCTGCACCTCAGGAAAACTGTCTCCGTGGGAAGCCGGCTTTTTGCAAAGGGGTCTCAGGGCCGTGGGCCTCGGGTGTCCCTCCGGCTCCCCAAAGCACAGGGACGAGGTGAGGGGCTTAGACCATGACTGGGCAATGTTGTTTCTTACACCTTGGTGTGTGGCATTTTGTTGAGCTGGCTATCCCACTTGGGATTGGTTTTCCACAGCAAGCGCCTATTGTTCGTCGGAAGCCGTTTTTGCCTCAGGGGTTTCCGGGCTGTGTTCGTTGGGGTTGAACTCCTGCTAGCAAAACCGCCGGCTTGAGGGAAGGGTTCAGACAGTGCCTGGGCCCTGTGGTCTCTTCCAGGTCAGTGTATGGCATTTCCTTCCCCTTGCCACAGGCACCTGGGAGCATGTCTGCACGTGGAGAAATACTTTCCCGTGGGAAGCCAGTTTTGGTCAAACGGGTCCCAGTGCTCTGCTCCTGTCTTTTCACTCCTGCTGCCAGAAGCCCAGGGAGGATGGGAGGGCTTAGAACATGGCTGGGCACTGTGGTTTCTTCCAGAGAAGTGGAGGGCATTTGCTTTACCTTGCCACAACCACTTGGGATAGGGTCTGCACCTCAGGAAAACTGTTTCCGTGGGAAGCCGGCTTTTTGCAAAGGGGGTCTCAGGGTCGTTGGCCTCGGCTGTCACTCCGGCTCCCCAAAGCACAGGGACGAGGTGAGGGGCTTAGACCAAGCCTGGGCAATGTTGTTTCTTACACCTGGGTGTGCGGCATTTTGTTGAGCTGGCTACCCCCACTTGGGATAGGTGTTCCACAGCAAGCACCTATTGTTCGTTGGAAGCCGTTTTTGCCCCAGGGGTCTCCGGGCTGTGTTCGTTGGGGTTGAACTCCTGCTAGCAAAACCGCCGGGTTGAGGGAAGGGTTCAGACAGTGCCTGGGCCCTGTGGTCTCTTCCAGGTCAGTGTATGGCATTTCCTTCCCCTTGCCCCAGGCACCTGGGAGCATGTCTGCACGCGGAGAAAGACTTTCCCGTGGGAAGCCGGGTTTTGTCAAACGGGTCCCAGTGCTCTGCTCCTCTCTTTTCACTCCTGCTGCCAGAAGCCCAGGGAGGATGGGAGGGCTTAGAACATGGCTGGGCACTGTGGTTTCTTCCAGAGAAGTGGAGGGCATTTGCTTTACCTTGCCACAACCACTTGGGATAGGGTCTGCACCTCAGGAAAACTGTCTCCGTGGGAAGCCGGCTTTTTGCAAAGGGGTCTCAGGGCAGTGGGCCTCGGCTGTCCCTCCGGCTCCCGAAAGCACAGGGACGAGGTGAGGGGCTTAGACCATGCTTGGGCAATGTTGTTTCTTACACCTGGGTGTGTGGCATTTTGTTGAGCTGGCTACCCCCACTTGGGATAGGTGTTCCACAGCAAGCACCTATTGTTCCTCGGAAGCCGTTTTTGCCCCAGGGGTCTCCGGGCTGTGTTCGTTGGGGTTGAACTCCTGCTAGCAAAACCGCCGGGTTGAGGGAAGTGTTCAGACTGTGCCTGGGCCCTGTGGTCTCTTCCAGGTCAGTGTATGGCATTTCCTTCCCCTTGCCCCAGGCACCTGGGAGCATGTCTGCACGCGGAGAAAGACTTTCCCGTGGAAAGCCGGGTTTTGTCAAACGGGTCCCAGTGCTCTGCTCCTCTCTTTTCACTCCTGCTGTCAGAAGCCCAGGGAGGATGGAAGGGCTTAGAACATGGCTGGGCACTGTGGTTTCTTCCAGAGAAGTGGAGGGCATTTGCTTTACCTTGCCACAACCACTTGGGATAGGGTCTGCACCTCAGGAAAACTCTTTCCGTGGGAAGCCGGCTTTTTGCAAAGGGGGCTCAGGGCCGTGGGCCTCGGCTGTCCCTCCGGCTCCCCAAAGCACAGGGACGAGGTGAGGGGCTTAGACCAAGCCTGGGCAATGTTGTTTCTTACACCTGGGTGTGTGGCATTTTGTTGAGCTGGCTTCCCCCACTTGGGATAGGTGTTCCACAGCAAGGACCTATTGATCGTCGGAAGCCGTTTTTGCCCCAGGGGTCTACGGGCTGTGTTCGTTGGGGTTGAACTCCTGCTAGCAAAACCGCCGGGTTGAGGGCAGGGTTCAGACTGTGCCTGGGCCCTGTGGTCTCTTCCAGGTGAGAGTATGGCATTTCCTTCCCCTTGCCACAGGCACCTGGGAGCATGTCTGCACGTGGAGAAAGACTTTCCCGTGGGAAGCCGGGTTTTGTCAAACGGGTCCCAGTGCTCTGCTCCTCTCTTTTCACACCTGCTGCCAGAAGCCCAGCGAGGATGGGAGGGCTTAGAACATGGTTGGGCACTGTGGTTTCTTCCAGAGAAGTGGAGGGCATTTGCTTTACCTTGCCACAACTACTTGGGATAGGGTCTGCACCTCAGGAAAACTGTCTCCGTGGGAAGCCGACTTTTTGCAAAGGGGTCTCAGGGCCGTGTGCCTCGGCTGTCCCTCCGGCTCCCCAAAGCACAGGGACGAGGTGAGGGGCTTAGACCATGCCTGGGCAATGTTGTTTCTTACACCTGGGTGTGTGGCATTTTGTTGAGCTGGCTACCCCCACTTGGGATTGGTTTTCCACAGCAAGCGCCTATTGTTCGTCGGAAGCCGTTTTTGCCTCAGGGGTCTCCGGGCTGTGTTCGTTGGGGTTGAACTCCTGCTAGCAAAACCGCCGGGTTGAGGGAAGGGTTCAGACAGTGCCTGGGCCCTGTGGTCTCTTCCAGGTCAGTGTATGGCATTTCCTTCCCCTTGCCCCAGGCACCTGGGAGCATGTCTGCACGCGGAGAAAGACTTTCCCGTGGGAAGCCGGGTTTTGTCAAACGGGTCCCAGTGCTCTGCTCCTCTCTTTTCACTCCTGCTGCCAGAAGCCCAGGGAGGATGGGAGGGCTTAGAACATGGCTGGGCACTGTGGTTTCTTCCAGAGAAGTGGAGGGCATTTGCTTTACCTTGCCACAACCACTTGGGATAGGGTCTGCACCTCAGGAAAACAGTATCCGTGGGAAGCCGGCATTTTGCAAAGGGGTCTCAGGGCCGTGGGCCTCGGCGGTCCCTCTGGCTCCCCAAAGCACAGGGACGAGGTGAGGGGCTTAGACCATGCCTGGGCAATGTTGTTTCTTACACCTGGGTGTGTGGCATTTTGTTGAGCTGGCTACCCCCACTTGGGATTGGTTTTCCACAGCAAGCGCCTATTGTTCGTCGGAAGCCGTTTTTGCCTCAGGGGTCTCCGGGCTGTGTTCGTTGGGGTTGAACTCCTGCTAGCAAAACCGCCGGGTTGAGGGAAGGGTCAGACTGTGCCTGGGCCCTGTGGTCTCTTCCAGGTCAGTGTATGGCATTTCCTTCCCCTTGCCCCAGGCACCTGGGAGCATGTCTGCACGCGGAGAAAGACTTTCCCGTGGGAAGCCGGGTTTTGTCAAACGGGTCCCAGTGCTCTGCTCCTCTCTTTTCACTCCTGCTGCCAGAAGCCCAGGGAGGATGGGAGGGCTTAGAACATGGCTGGGCACTCTGGTTTCTTCCGGAGAAGTGGAGGGCATTTGCTTTACCTTGCCACAACTACTTGGGATAGGGTCTGCACCTCAGGAAAACTGTCTCCGTGGGAAGCCGGCTTTTTGCAAAGGGGTCTCAGGGCCGTGGGCCTCGGGTGTCCCTCCGGCTCCCCAAAGCACAGGGACGAGGTGAGGGGCTTAGACCATGACTGGGCAATGTTGTTTCTTACACCTTGGTGTGTGGCATTTTGTTGAGCTGGCTATCCCACTTGGGATTGGTTTTCCACAGCAAGCGCCTATTGTTCGTCGGAAGCCGTTTTTGCCTCAGGGGTTTCCGGGCTGTGTTCGTTGGGGTTGAACTCCTGCTAGCAAAACCGCCGGCTTGAGGGAAGGGTTCAGACAGTGCCTGGGCCCTGTGGTCTCTTCCAGGTCAGTGTATGGCATTTCCTTCCCCTTGCCACAGGCACCTGGGAGCATGTCTGCACGTGGAGAAATACTTTCCCGTGGGAAGCCAGTTTTGGTCAAACGGGTCCCAGTGCTCTGCTCCTGTCTTTTCACTCCTGCTGCCAGAAGCCCAGGGAGGATGGGAGGGCTTAGAACATGGCTGGGCACTGTGGTTTCTTCCAGAGAAGTGGAGGGCATTTGCTTTACCTTGCCACAACCACTTGGGATAGGGTCTGCACCTCAGGAAAACTGTTTCCGTGGGAAGCCGGCTTTTTGCAATGGGGGTCTCAGGGTCATTGGCCTCGGCTGTCACTCCGGCTCCCCAAAGCACAGGGACGAGGTGAGGGGCTTAGACCAAGCCTGGGCAATGTTGTTTCTTACACCTGGGTGTGCGGCATTTTGTTGAGCTGGCTACCCCCACTTGGGATAGGTGTTCCACAGCAAGCACCTATTGTTCGTTGGAAGCCGTTTTTGCCCCAGGGGTCTCCGGGCTGTGTTCGTTGGGGTTGAACTCCTGCTAGCAAAACCGCCGGGTTGAGGGAAGGGTTCAGACAGTGCCTGGGCCCTGTGGTCTCTTCCAGGTCAGTGTATGGCATTTCCTTCCCCTTGCCCCAGGCACCTGGGAGCATGTCTGCACGCGGAGAAAGACTTTCCCGTGGGAAGCCGGGTTTTGTCAAACGGGTCCCAGTGCTCTGCTCCTCTCTTTTCACTCCTGCTGCCAGAAGCCCAGGGAGGATGGGAGGGCTTAGAACATGGCTGGGCACTGTGGTTTCTTCCAGAGAAGTGGAGGGCATTTGCTTTACCTTGCCACAACCACTTGGGATAGGGTCTGCACCTCAGGAAAACTGTCTCCGTGGGAAGCCGGCTTTTTGCAAAGGGGTCTCAGGGCAGTGGGCCTCGGCTGTCCCTCCGGCTCCCCAAAGCACAGGGACGAGGTTAGGGGCTTAGACCATGCCTGGGCAATGTTGTTTCTTACACCTGGGTGTGTGGCATTTTGTTGAGCTGGCTACCCCACTTGGGATTGGTTTTCCACAGCAAGCGCCTATTGATCGTCGGAAGCCGTTTTTGCCTCAGGGGTCTCCAGGCTGTGTTCGTTGGGGTTGAACTCCTGCTAGCAAAACCGCCGGGTTGAGGCAAGGGTTCAGACAGTGCCTGGGCCCTGTGGTCTCTTCCAGGTCAGTGTATGGCATTTCCTTCCCCTTGCCCCAGGCACCTGGGAGCATGTCTGCACGTGGAGAAAGACTTTCCCGTGGGAAGCCGGTTTTGGTCAAACGGGTCCCAGTGCTCTGCTCCTCTCTTTTCACTCCTGCTGTCAGAAGCCCAGGGAGGATAGGAGGGCTTAGAACATGGCTGGGCACTGTGGTTTCTTCCAGAGAAGTGGAGGGCATTTGCTTTACCTTGCCTCAACCACTTTGGATAGGTACTGCACCTCAGGAAAACTGTCTCCGTGGGAAGCCGACTTTTTGCAAAGGGGTCTCAGGGCCGTGGGGCTCGGGTGTCCATCCGGCTCCCCAAAGCACTGGGACGAGGTGAGGGGCTTAGACCATGCCTGGGCAATGTTGTTTCTTACACCTGGGTGTGTGGCATTTTGTTGAGCTGGCTACCCCCACTTGGGATTGGTTTTCCACAGCAAGCGCCTATTGTTCGTCGGAAGCCGTTTTTGCCTCAGGGGTCTCCGGGCTGTGTTCGTTGGGGTTGAACTCCTGCTAGCAAAACCGCCGGGTTGAGGGAAGGGTTCAGACTGTGCCTGGGCCCTGTGGTCTCTTCCAGGTCAGTGTATGGCATTTCCTTCCCCTTGCCCCAGGCACCTGGGAGCATGTCTGCACGCGGAGAAAGACTTTCCCGTGGGAAGCCGGGTTTTGTCAAACGGGTCCCAGTGCTCTGCTCCTCTCTTTTCACTCCTGCTGCCAGAAGCCCAGGGAGGATGGGAGGGCTTAGAACATGGCTGGGCACTGTGGTTTCTTCCGGAAAAGTGGAGGGCATTTGCTTTACCTTGCCACAACTACTTGGGATAGGGTCTGCACCTCAGGAAAACTGTCTCCGTGGGAAGCCGGCTTTTTGCAAAGGGGTCTCAGGGCCGTGGGCCTCGGGTGTCCCTCCGGCTCCCCAAAGCACAGGGACGAGGTGAGGGGCTTAGACCATGTCTGGGCAATGTTGTTTCTTACACCTGGGTGTGTGGCATTTTGTTGAGCTGGCTACCCCCACTTGGGATTGGTTTTCCACAGCAAGCGCCTATTGTTCGTCAGAAGCCGTTTTTGCCTCAGGGGTCTCCGGGCTGTGTTCGTTGGGGTTGAACTCCTGCTAGCAAAACCGCCGGGTTGAGGGAAGGGTTCAGACTGTGCCTGGGCCCTGTGGTCTCTTCCAGGTCAGTGTATGGCATTTCCTTCCCCTTGCCCCAGGCACCTGGGAGCATGTCTGCACGCGGAGAAAGACTTTCCCGTGGGAAGCCGGGTTTTGTCAAACGGGTCCCAGTGCTCTGCTCCTCTCTTTTCACTCCTGCTGTCAGAAGCCCAGGGAGGATAGGAGGGCTTAGAACATGGCTGGGCACTGTGGTTTCTTCCAGAGAAGTGGAGGGCATTTGCTTTACCTTGCCACAACCACTTGGGATAGGGACTGCACCTCAGGAAAACTGTCTCCGTGGGAAGCCGGCTTTTTGCAAAGGGTTCTCAGGGCCGTGGGGCTCGGCTGTCCCTCCGGCTCCCCAAAGCACAGGGACGACGTGAGGGGCTTAGACCATGCTTGGGCAATGTTGTTTCTTACACCTGGGTGTGTGGCATTTTGTTGAGCTGGCTACCCCCACTTGGGATAGGTGTTCCACAGCAAGCACCTATTGTTCCTCGGAAGCCGTTTTTGCCCCAGGGGTCTCCGGGCTGTGTTCGTTGGGGTTGAACTCCTGCTAGCAAAACCGCCGGCTTGAGGGAAGTGTTCAGACTGTGCCTGGGCCCTGTGGTCTCTTCCAGGTCAGTGTATGGCATTTCCTTCCCCTTGCCCCAGGCACCTGGGAGCATGTCTGCACGCGGAGAAAGACTTTCCCGTGGGAAGCCGGGTTTTGTCAAACGGGTCCCAGTGCTCTGCTCCTCTCTTTTCACTCCTGCTGCCAGAAGCCCAGGGAGGATGGGAGGGCTTAGAACATGGCTGGGCACTGTGGTTTCTTCCGGAGAAGTGGAGGGCATTTGCTTTACCTTGCCACAACTACTTGGGATAGGGTCTGCACCTCAGGAAAACTGTCTCCGTGGGAAGTCGGCTTTTTGCAAAGGGGTCTCAGGGCCGTGGGCCTCGGGTGTCCCTCCGGCTCCCCAAAGCACAGGGACGAGGTGAGGGGCTTAGACCATGACTGGGCAATGTTGTTTCTTACACCTGGGTGTGTGGCATTTTGTTGAGCTGGCTATCCCACTTGGGATTGGTTTTCCACAGCAAGCGCCTATTGTTCGTCGGAAGCCGTTTTTGCCCCAGGGGTCTCCGGGCTGTGTTCGTTGGGGTTGAACTCCTGCTAGCAAAACCGCCGGCTTGAGGGAAGGGTTCAGACAGTGCCTGGGCCCTGTGGTCTCTTCCAGGTCAGTGTATGGCATTTCCTTCCCCTTGCCACAGGCACCTGGGAGCATGTCTGCACGTGGAGAAAGACTTTCCCGTGGGAAGCCGGTTTTGGTCAAACGGGTCCCAGTGCTCTGCTCCTCTCTTTTCACTCCTGCTGCCAGAAGCCCAGGGAGGATGGGAGGGCTTAGAACATGGCTGGGCACTGTGGTTTCTTACAGAGAAGTGGAGGGCATTTGCTTTACCTTGCCACAACCACTTGGGATAGGGTCTGCACCTCAGGAAAACTGTTTCCGTGGGAAGCCGGCTTTTTGCAAAGGGGGTCTCAGGGTCGTTGGCCTCGGCTGTCACTCCGGCTCCCCAAAGCACAGGGACGAGGTGAGGGGCTTAGACCAAGCCTGGGCAATGTTGTTTCTTACACCTGGGTGTGCGGCATTTTGTTGAGCTGGCTACCCCACTTGGGATAGGTGTTCCACAGCAAGCACCTATTGTTCGTTGGAAGCCGTTTTTGCCCCAGGGGTCTCCGGGCTGTGTTCGTTGGGGTTGAACTCCTGCTAGCAAAACCGCCGGGTTGAGGGAAGGGTTCAGACTGTGCCTGGGCCCTGTGGTCTCTTCCAGGTCAGTGTATGGCATTTCCTTCCCCTTGCCCTAGGCACCTGGGAGCATGTCTTCACCCGGAGAAAGACTGTCCCGTGGGAAGCCGGGTTTTGTCAAACGGGTCCCAGTGCTCTGCTCCTCTCTTTTCACTCCTGCTGCCAGAAGCCCAGGGAGGATGGGAGGGCTTAGAACATGGCTGGGCACTGTGGTTTCTTCCAGAGAAGTGGAGGGCATTTGCATTACCTTGCCACAACCACTTGGGATAGGGTCTGCACCTCAGGAAAACTGTTTCCGTGGGAAGCCGGCTTTTTGCAAAGGGGGCCTCAAGGTCGTTGGCCTCGGCTGTCCTTCCGGCTCCCCAAAGAACAGGGACGAGGTGAGGGGCTTAGACCAAGCCTGGGCAAAGTTGTTTCTTACACCTGGGTGTGTGGCATTTTGTTGAGCTGGCTACCCCCACTTGGGATAGGTGTTCCACAGCAAGCACCTATTGTTCGTTGGAAGCCGTTTTTGCCCCAGGGGTCTCCGGGCTGTGTTCGTTGGGGTTGAACTCCTGCTAGCAAAACCGCCGGGTTGAGGGAAGGGTTCAGACTGTGCCTGGGACCTGTGGTCTCTTCCAGGTCAGTGTATGGCATTTCCTTCCCGTTGCCCCAGGCACCTGGGAGCATGTCTGCACGCGGAGAAAGACTTTCCCGTGGGAAGCCGGGTTTTGTCAAACGGGTCCCAGTGCTCTGCTCCTCTCTTTTCACTCCTGCTGCCAGAAGCCCAGGGAGGATGGGAGGGCTTAGAACATGGCTGGGCACTGTGGTTTCTTCCAGAGAAGTGGAAGGCATTTGCTTTACCTTGCCACAACCACTTGGGAAAGGGTCTGCACCTCAGGAAAACTGTCTCCGTGGGAAGCCGGCTTTTTGCAAAGGGGTCTCAGGGCCGTGGGCCTCGGCGGTCCCTCCGGCTCCCCAAAGCACAGGGACGAGGTGAGGGGCTTAGACCATGCTTGGGCAATGTTGTTTCTTACACCTGGGTGTGTGGCATTTTGTTGAGCTGGCTACCCCCACTTGGGATAGGTGTTCCACAGCAAGCACCTATTGTTCCTCGGAAGCCGTTTTTGCCCCAGGGGTCTCCGGGCTGTGTTCGTTGGGGTTGAACTCCTGCTAGCAAAACCGCCGGGTTGAGGGAAGTGTTCAGACTGTGCCTGGGCCCTGTGGTCTCTTCCAGGTCAGTGTATGGCATTTCCTTCCCCTTGCCCCAGGCACCTGGGAGCATGTCTGCACGCGGAGAAAGACTTTCCCGTGGAAAGCCGGGTTTTGTCAAACGGGTCCCAGTGCTCTGCTCCTCTCTTTTCACTCCTGCTGTCAGAAGCCCAGGGAGGATGGGAGGGCTTAGAACATGGCTGGGCACTGTGGTTTCTTCCAGAGAAGTGGAGGGCATTTGCTTTACCTTGCCACAACCACTTGGGATAGGGTCTGCACCTCAGGAAAACTCTTTCCGTGGGAACCCGGCTTTTTGCAAAGGGGGCTCAGGGTCGTGGGCCTCGGCTGTCCCTCCGGCTCCCCAAAGCACAGGGACGAGGTGAGGGGCTTAGACCAAGCCTGGGCAATGTTGTTTCTTACACCTGGGTGTGTGGCATTTTGTTGAGCTGGCTTCCCCCTCTTGGGATAGGTGTTCCACAGCAAGCACCTATTGATCGTCGGAAGCCGTTTTTGCCCCAGGGGTCTACGGGCTGTGTTCGTTGGGGTTGAACTCCTGCTAGCAAAACCGCCGGGTTGAGGGCAGGGTTCAGACTGTGCCTGGGCCCTGTGGTCTCTTCCAGGTGAGAGTATGGCATTTCCTTCCCCTTGCCACAGGCACCTGGGAGCATGTCTGCACGTGGAGAAAGACTTTCCCGTGGGAAGCCGGGTTTTGTCAAACGGGTCCCAGTGCTCTGCTCCTCTCTTTTCACACCTGCTGCCAGAAGCCCAGCGAGGATGGGAGGGCTTAGAACATGGTTGGGCACTGTGGTTTCTTCCAGAGAAGTGGAGGGCATTTGCTTTACCTTGCCACAACTACTTGGGATAGGGTCTGCACCTCAGGAAAACTGTCTCCGTGGGAAGCCGGCTTTTTGCAAAGGGGTCTCAGGGCCGTGTGCCTCGGCTGTCCCTCCGGCTCCCCAAAGCACAGGGACGAGGTGAGGGGCTTAGACCATGCCTGGGCAATGTTGTTTCTTACACCTGGGTGTGTGGCATTTTGTTGAGCTGGCTACCCCCACTTGGGATTGGTTTTCCACAGCAAGCGCCTATTGTTCGTCGGAAGCCGTTTTTGCCTCAGGGGTCTCCGGGCTGTGTTCGTTGGGGTTGAACTCCTGCTAGCAAAACCGCCGGGTTGAGGGAAGGGTTCAGACAGTGCCTGGGCCCTGTGGTCTCTTCCAGGTCAGTGTATGGCATTTCCTTCCCCTTGCCCCAGGCACCTGGGAGCATGTCTGCACGCGGAGAAAGACTTTCCCGTGGGAAGCCGGGTTTTGTCAAACGGGTCCCAGTGCTCTGCTCCTCTCTTTTCACTCCTGCTGCCAGAAGCCCAGGGAGGATAGGAGGGCTTAGAACATGGCTGGGCACTGTGGTTTCTTCCAGAGAAGTGGAGGGCATTTGCTTTACCTTGCCACAACCACTTGGGATAGGGTCTGCACCTCAGGAAAACAGTATCCGTGGGAAGCCGGCATTTTGCAAAGGGGTCTCAGGGCCGTGGGCCTCGGCGGTCCCTCTGGCACCCCAAAGCACAGGGACGAGGTGAGGGGCTTAGACCATGCCTGGGCAATGTTGTTTCTTACACCTGGGTGTGTGGCATTTTGTTGAGCTGGCTACCCCCACTTGGGATTGGTTTTCCACAGCAAGCGCCTATTGTTCGTCGGAAGCCGTTTTTGCCTCAGGGGTCTCCGGGCTGTGTTCGTTGGGGTTGAACTCCTGCTAGCAAAACCGCCGGGTTGAGGGAAGGGTTCAGACTGTGCCTGGGCCCTGTGGTCTCTTCCAGGTCAGTGTATGGCATTTCCTTCCCCTTGCCCCAGGCACCTGGGAGCATGTCTGCACGCGGAGAAAGACTTTCCCGTGGGAAGCCGGGTTTTGTCAAACGGGTCCCAGTGCTCTGCTCCTCTCTTTTCACTCCTGCTGCCAGAAGCCCAGGGAGGATGGGAGGGCTTAGAACATGGCTGGGCACTGTGGTTTCTTCCGGAAAAGTGGAGGGCATTTGCTTTACCTTGCCACAACTACTTGGGATAGGGTCTGCACCTCAGGAAAACTGTCTCCGTGGGAAGCCGGCTTTTTGCAAAGGGGTCTCAGGGCCGTGGGCCTCGGGTGTCCCTCCGGCTCCCCAAAGCACAGGGACGAGGTGAGGGGCTTAGACCATGTCTGGGCAATGTTGTTTCTTACACCTGGGTGTGTGGCATTTTGTTGAGCTGGCTACCCCCACTTGGGATTGGTTTTCCACAGCAAGCGCCTATTGTTCGTCAGAAGCCGTTTTTGCCTCAGGGGTCTCCGGGCTGTGTTCGTTGGGGTTGAACTCCTGCTAGCAAAACCGCCGGGTTGAGGGAAGGGTTCAGACTGTGCCTGGGCCCTGTGGTCTCTTCCAGGTCAGTGTATGGCATTTCCTTCCCCTTGCCCCAGGCACCTGGGAGCATGTCTGCACGCGGAGAAAGACTTTCCCGTGGGAAGCCGGGTTTTGTCAAACGGGTCCCAGTGCTCTGCTCCTCTCTTTTCACTCCTGCTGTCAGAAGCCCAGGGAGGATAGGAGGGCTTAGAACATGGCTGGGCACTGTGGTTTCTTCCAGAGAAGTGGAGGGCATTTGCTTTACCTTGCCACAACCACTTGGGATAGGGACTGCACCTCAGGAAAACTGTCTCCGTGGGAAGCCGGCTTTTTGCAAAGGGTTCTCAGGGCCGTGGGGCTCGGCTGTCCCTCCGGCTCCCCAAAGCACAGGGACGACGTGAGGGGCTTAGACCATGCTTGGGCAATGTTGTTTCTTACACCTGGGTGTGTGGCATTTTGTTGAGCTGGCTACCCCCACTTGGGATAGGTGTTCCACAGCAAGCACCTATTGTTCCTCGGAAGCCGTTTTTGCCCCAGGGGTCTCCGGGCTGTGTTCGTTGGGGTTGAACTCCTGCTAGCAAAACCGCCGGCTTGAGGGAAGTGTTCAGACTGTGCCTGGGCCCTGTGGTCTCTTCCAGGTCAGTGTATGGCATTTCCTTCCCCTTGCCCCAGGCACCTGGGAGCATGTCTGCACGCGGAGAAAGACTTTCCCGTGGGAAGCCGGGTTTTGTCAAACGGGTCCCAGTGCTCTGCTCCTCTCTTTTCACTCCTGCTGCCAGAAGCCCAGGGAGGATGGGAGGGCTTAGAACATGGCTGGGCACTGTGGTTTCTTCCGGAGAAGTGGAGGGCATTTGCTTTACCTTGCCACAACTACTTGGGATAGGGTCTGCACCTCAGGAAAACTGTCTCCGTGGGAAGTCGGCTTTTTGCAAAGGGGTCTCAGGGCCGTGGGCCTCGGGTGTCCCTCCGGCTCCCCAAAGCACAGGGACGAGGTGAGGGGCTTAGACCATGACTGGGCAATGTTGTTTCTTACACCTGGGTGTGTGGCATTTTGTTGAGCTGGCTATCCCACTTGGGATTGGTTTTCCACAGCAAGCGCCTATTGTTCGTCGGAAGCCGTTTTTGCCCCAGGGGTCTCCGGGCTGTGTTCGTTGGGGTTGAACTCCTGCTAGCAAAACCGCCGGCTTGAGGGAAGGGTTCAGACAGTGCCTGGGCCCTGTGGTCTCTTCCAGGTCAGTGTATGGCATTTCCTTCCCCTTGCCACAGGCACCTGGGAGCATGTCTGCACGTGGAGAAAGACTTTCCCGTGGGAAGCCGGTTTTGGTCAAACGGGTCCCAGTGCTCTGCTCCTCTCTTTTCACTCCTGCTGCCAGAAGCCCAGGGAGGATGGGAGGGCTTAGAACATGGCTGGGCACTGTGGTTTCTTACAGAGAAGTGGAGGGCATTTGCTTTACCTTGCCACAACCACTTGGGATAGGGTCTGCACCTCAGGAAAACTGTTTCCGTGGGAAGCCGGCTTTTTGCAAAGGGGGTCTCAGGGTCGTTGGCCTCGGCTGTCACTCCGGCTCCCCAAAGCACAGGGACGAGGTGAGGGGCTTAGACCAAGCCTGGGCAATGTTGTTTCTTACACCTGGGTGTGCGGCATTTTGTTGAGCTGGCTACCCCACTTGGGATAGGTGTTCCACAGCAAGCACCTATTGTTCGTTGGAAGCCGTTTTTGCCCCAGGGGTCTCCGGGCTGTGTTCGTTGGGGTTGAACTCCTGCTAGCAAAACCGCCGGGTTGAGGGAAGGGTTCAGACTGTGCCTGGGCCCTGTGGTCTCTTCCAGGTCAGTGTATGGCATTTCCTTCCCCTTGCCCTAGGCACCTGGGAGCATGTCTTCACCCGGAGAAAGACTGTCCCGTGGGAAGCCGGGTTTTGTCAAACGGGTCCCAGTGCTCTGCTCCTCTCTTTTCACTCCTGCTGCCAGAAGCCCAGGGAGGATGGGAGGGCTTAGAACATGGCTGGGCACTGTGGTTTCTTCCAGAGAAGTGGAGGGCATTTGCATTACCTTGCCACAACCACTTGGGATAGGGTCTGCACCTCAGGAAAACTGTTTCCGTGGGAAGCCGGCTTTTTGCAAAGGGGGCCTCAAGGTCGTTGGCCTCGGCTGTCCTTCCGGCTCCCCAAAGAACAGGGACGAGGTGAGGGGCTTAGACCAAGCCTGGGCAAAGTTGTTTCTTACACCTGGGTGTGTGGCATTTTGTTGAGCTGGCTACCCCCACTTGGGATAGGTGTTCCACAGCAAGCACCTATTGTTCGTTGGAAGCCGTTTTTGCCCCAGGGGTCTCCGGGCTGTGTTCGTTGGGGTTGAACTCCTGCTAGCAAAACCGCCGGGTTGAGGGAAGGGTTCAGACTGTGCCTGGGACCTGTGGTCTCTTCCAGGTCAGTGTATGGCATTTCCTTCCCGTTGCCCCAGGCACCTGGGAGCATGTCTGCACGCGGAGAAAGACTTTCCCGTGGGAAGCCGGGTTTTGTCAAACGGGTCCCAGTGCTCTGCTCCTCTCTTTTCACTCCTGCTGCCAGAAGCCCAGGGAGGATGGGAGGGCTTAGAACATGGCTGGGCACTGTGGTTTCTTCCAGAGAAGTGGAAGGCATTTGCTTTACCTTGCCACAACCACTTGGGAAAGGGTCTGCACCTCAGGAAAACTGTCTCCGTGGGAAGCCGGCTTTTTGCAAAGGGGTCTCAGGGCCGTGGGCCTCGGCGGTCCCTCCGGCTCCCCAAAGCACAGGGACGAGGTGAGGGGCTTAGACCATGCTTGGGCAATGTTGTTTCTTACACCTGGGTGTGTGGCATTTTGTTGAGCTGGCTACCCCCACTTGGGATAGGTGTTCCACAGCAAGCACCTATTGTTCCTCGGAAGCCGTTTTTGCCCCAGGGGTCTCCGGGCTGTGTTCGTTGGGGTTGAACTCCTGCTAGCAAAACCGCCGGGTTGAGGGAAGTGTTCAGACTGTGCCTGGGCCCTGTGGTCTCTTCCAGGTCAGTGTATGGCATTTCCTTCCCCTTGCCCCAGGCACCTGGGAGCATGTCTGCACGCGGAGAAAGACTTTCCCGTGGAAAGCCGGGTTTTGTCAAACGGGTCCCAGTGCTCTGCTCCTCTCTTTTCACTCCTGCTGTCAGAAGCCCAGGGAGGATGGGAGGGCTTAGAACATGGCTGGGCACTGTGGTTTCTTCCAGAGAAGTGGAGGGCATTTGCTTTACCTTGCCACAACCACTTGGGATAGGGTCTGCACCTCAGGAAAACTCTTTCCGTGGGAACCCGGCTTTTTGCAAAGGGGGCTCAGGGCCGTGGGCCTCGGCTGTCCCTCCGGCTCCCCAAAGCACAGGGACGAGGTGAGGGGCTTAGACCATGTCTGGGCAATGTTGTTTCTTACACCTGGGTGTGTGGCATTTTGTTGAGCTGGCTTCCCCCACTTGGGATAGGTGTTCCACAGCAAGCACCTATTGATCGTCGGAAGCCGTTTTTGCCCCAGGGGTCTACGGGCTGTGTTCGTTGGGGTTGAACTCCTGCTAGCAAAACCGCCGGGTTGAGGGCAGGGTTCAGACTGTGCCTGGGCCCTGTGGTCTCTTCCAGGTGAGAGTATGGCATTTCCTTCCCCTTGCCACAGGCACCTGGGAGCATGTCTGCACGTGGAGAAAGACTTTCCCGTGGGAAGCCGGGTTTTGTCAAACGGGTCCCAGTGCTCTGCTCCTCTCTTTTCACACCTGCTGCCAGAAGCCGAGCGAGGATGGGAGGGCTTAGAACATGGTTGGGCACTGTGGTTTCTTCCAGAGAAGTGGAGGGCATTTGCTTTACCTTGCCACAACTACTTGGGATAGGGTCTGCACCTCAGGAAAACTGTCTCCGTGGGAAGCCGGCTTTTTGCAAAGGGGTCTCAGGGCCGTGTGCCTCGGCTGTCCCTCCGGCTCCCCAAAGCACAGGGACGAGGTGAGGGGCTTAGACCATGCCTGGGCAATGTTGTTTCTTACACCTGGGTGTGTGGCATTTTGTTGAGCTGGCTACCCCCACTTGGGATTGGTTTTCCACAGCAAGCGCCTATTGTTCGTCGGAAGCCGTTTTTGCCTCAGGGGTCTCCGGGCTGTGTTCGTTGGGGTTGAACTCCTGCTAGCAAAACCGCCGGGTTGAGGGAAGGGTTCAGACAGTGCCTGGGCCCTGTGGTCTCTTCCAGGTCAGTGTATGGCATTTCCTTCCCCTTGCCCCAGGCACCTGGGAGCATGTCTGCACGCGGAGAAAGACTTTCCCGTGGGAAGCCGGGTTTTGTCAAACGGGTCCCAGTGCTCTGCTCCTCTCTTTTCACTCCTGCTGCCAGAAGCCCAGGGAGGATGGGAGGGCTTAGAACATGGCTGGGCACTGTGGTTTCTTCCAGAGAAGTGGAGGGCATTTGCTTTACCTTGCCACAACCACTTGGGATAGGGTCTGCACCTCAGGAAAACAGTATCCGTGGGAAGCCGGCATTTTGCAAAGGGGTCTCAGGGCCGTGGGCCTCGGCGGTCCCTCTGGCACCCCAAAGCACAGGGACGAGGTGAGGGGCTTAGACCATGCCTGGGCAATGTTGTTTCTTACACCTGGGTGTGTGGCATTTTGTTGAGCTGGCTACCCCCACTTGGGATTGGTTTTCCACAGCAAGCGCCTATTGTTCGTCGGAAGCCGTTTTTTGCCTCAGGGGTCTCCGGGCTGTGTTCGTTGGGGTTGAACTCCTGCTAGCAAAACCGCCGGGTTGAGGGAAGGGTTCAGACTGTGCCTGGGCCCTGTGGTCTCTTCCAGGTCAGTGTATGGCATTTCCTTCCCCTTGCCCCAGGCACCTGGGAGCATGTCTGCACGCGGAGAAAGACTTTCCCGTGGGAAGCCGGGTTTTGTCAAACGGGTCCCAGTGCTCTGCTCCTCTCTTTTCACTCCTGCTGCCAGAAGCCCAGGGAGGATGGGAGGGCTTAGAACATGGCTGGGCACTGTGGTTTCTTCCGGAAAAGTGGAGGGCATTTGCTTTACCTTGCCACAACTACTTGGGATAGGGTCTGCACCTCAGGAAAACTGTCTCCGTGGGAAGCCGGCTTTTTGCAAAGGGGTCTCAGGGCCGTGGGCCTCGGGTGTCCCTCCGGCTCCCCAAAGCACAGGGACGAGGTGAGGGGCTTAGACCATGTCTGGGCAATGTTGTTTCTTACACCTGGGTGTGTGGCATTTTGTTGAGCTGGCTACCCCCACTTGGGATTGGTTTTCCACAGCAAGCGCCTATTGTTCGTCAGAAGCCGTTTTTGCCTCAGGGGTCTCCGGGCTGTGTTCGTTGGGGTTGAACTCCTGCTAGCAAAACCGCCGGGTTGAGGGAAGGGTTCAGACTGTGCCTGGGCCCTGTGGTCTCTTCCAGGTCAGTGTATGGCATTTCCTTCCCCTTGCCCCAGGCACCTGGGAGCATGTCTGCACGCGGAGAAAGACTTTCCCGTGGGAAGCCGGGTTTTGTCAAACGGGTCCCAGTGCTCTGCTCCTCTCTTTTCACTCCTGCTGTCAGAAGCCCAGGGAGGATAGGAGGGCTTAGAACATGGCTGGGCACTGTGGTTTCTTCCAGAGAAGTGGAGGGCATTTGCTTTACCTTGCCACAACCACTTGGGATAGGGACTGCACCTCAGGAAAACTGTCTCCGTGGGAAGCCGGCTTTTTGCAAAGGGTTCTCAGGGCCGTGGGGCTCGGCTGTCCCTCCGGCTCCCCAAAGCACAGGGACGACGTGAGGGGCTTAGACCATGCTTGGGCAATGTTGTTTCTTACACCTGGGTGTGTGGCATTTTGTTGAGCTGGCTACCCCCACTTGGGATAGGTGTTCCACAGCAAGCACCTATTGTTCCTCGGAAGCCGTTTTTGCCCCAGGGGTCTCCGGGCTGTGTTCGTTGGGGTTTGAACTCCTGCTAGCAAAACAGCCCGGCTTGAGGGAAGTGTTCAGACTGTGCCTGGGCCCTGTGGTCTCTTCCAGGTCAGTGTATGGCATTTCCTTCCCCTTGCCCCAGGCACCTGGGAGCATGTCTGCACGCGGAGAAAGACTTTCCCGTGGGAAGCCGGGTTTTGTCAAACGGGTCCCCAGTGCTCTGCTCCTCTCTTTTCACTCCTGCTGCCAGAAGCCCAGGGAGGATGGAGGGCTTAGAACATGGCTGGGCACTGTGGTTTCTTCCGGAGAAGT